>NW_015115640.1:0-5546 GCF_001443285.1 Poecilia latipinna
AGCCTCAACGGACGATGTGCTCAGCGAATGTCTGAATGGGGAACTGGAGGAACCATCATGGGTGGAGGACTGCCTCGGGGCAGTCACCCCCAAACTGGAGCAGTGGCTACAACAGATCCCAATAACAACATCAGACATCTCAGTCCAGAAATGTGCAGTTCTAGGCACAGCCAAGATACTGGAGGAGAACCTCAAGCTCCCAGGCCTCTGGTAGAGGACCCGAGCTCAGAGGATGAAAGAGACCACCCACGGAGGGTGAGAGGGGAATTTTTTTTATATATATATATATATTAGAGATGTGCCGATCAGGTTTTTTCCTGCCGATACCGATCACATAATTATTATTTATTTATTTATCATAAACACTACCGGTTACATTATGTGGAAAAAGGAACCATGAATTCACCTTAATTTAGACAAAAACTTGTTTTTAATAGCTTTTTCCAAGAAGAAAACTAAACAAAACAGGCATTGTGCAAATTGTACTGCTATTGGTAGTGCTATCTTTAACAGACTGAAAACATGAAGGCTCTGAAGAGGCTAAATAATGCAAAGAGCCAAAATAAAACCTCTCAACATTGCCAGTCCTGGCTACCCGCTGGGCTTATTAACTGGAGGAAACCCTTGATTAGTTGGTAACTGACCATTTTCTTAAAAACCTGAGTTTTCTCTTGTATGAAGAGGGTTGTCCATCTTTCCATGACATAAAGGGCAATATTTTTTGGAATATGTTGAATTAAAAATATTTTGTGTCAGCTGTGTTAAATACTGACTGAACAGAAAATTGTGGTTCTCACATTGTGGTTCTCATATTATTGTGGTTCTCACATTATTAAACAGAGACATATTTGTAAAATATAACAAAACGGAAACATCTTAGGTTGCTGAATCAAAAAATAAGATGGAATAAAAGTGAAACCTTAATTATTTATTTTTCCTGTTCCATATGTTTCGGTGGCCCTGAACCTTGTGTTAAGCTTCAAGTTATTTATTGATTTTTTTTTTTTTTTGAAAGACATCTGTGTTTCAGAAAGTCTTTTGGCCATAGCTGGCCAAAAGACATTCCCTTACTACTGATATTGGCTAAGATTTGATCCAGTTCTGACTGTGGACCAGTTACCAGCTTCTTTGTTTTAGTGGCAGTTGGAAAACAACTATAGAAAGCATAGCACCTTGTGCTGCACAGGTCAGGCTCAGTTAAATGACATTATCATTTATTATCACTAGAGGTGTGCCGATCGATCTGCCACCGATCATAATCGGCCGATTTCCGTGAAAAAGTGTATGATCGGTCATCGCCGATCACAGTCTCTTGTTGCCGATCACACAAACGGATCACCTGCATCTCATTTCCCAGCCTGCCTGTGCAGCTGGTCTCCTCTTTCCTTCACACTGCGCAAACGCGTAGCAACAAATCCTAAGCGATGTGGAACTATAATGCACTGAGTGAATGAGGAAGTTTGCGTGTTGCGGTGGAAAATTGAAGCACGTCAAAATGCATCAACACGACGAATCTAATATGGCATAAAAACAGTGCCATACTTGACGGAGTTTGGCTACTTCAAGGCTCACTGCAGTAAAAAAGACATATGGAGGTACTGTTTATGATTAAAAAAAAAATTGTGATCGGTATCGGTGATCGGTCCTCATGGGTGAACGGTATTAGTATCAGCAGGAAAAAACCTGATCGGCACATCTCTAATTATCACAATATCAATTTTTACACCGGTGTCAAAAAAATCCATTGGTATCACCATAAACAAGGCAATATAGCACACCTCTAGAGTCCAGACAAATAAAACAGGTCTCCTCAGGTTGCTCTACATATTTCTGAGTAGCTGCAAGCAGCAGTAATGTGCTTGAACAGCCATGTTTTGCAAAGTGGCTTGTAGCACTGAAGCAGTTTAGGATCAGAAAAATGTCTGGACCTTGAACGTCAGTGTTACCAAGCTGACTATCCAACACTTTTTCAAAGAGTTTTTAACTCTTTGAAAAAGTGTGAAAAAGAGTGAAGACTTTCCTGATGGGCTCTGGGACCACTATTGCATTACTCCTGTATGTATGATTACCATTTATTTTTTTTCTCATTAGTTCATGTCTTCCTGTCTAAAATAGTCAGCTTTAATGGTGCAACACAACACTAGCAGACACACTCATTTAACAACCCTCATAAAACGTCACACTGCCAGTCAGATCAAGGAAGTGACTGCCCTCACTGTTGGCTTGCATTACTGGAAAGTGGGATATCAAAGCAATCAGCAGTGAAATTTGTAGGATTTGTAATTGGAGCTTCAGACTAAAATGTTTCCATGGTACTGAACAATCAAAATTAAAGAGTTTCCAGAGAGTTTCTTCTAAAATGACAGCTGGATTGTCTCACTGCTGCACACAGAAGTTCTCTGGGTGTCCTGTTGGAGAACGTTGGAAGATTTTAAAAAGCCAGTTTTGTTGCATTTCACATGTCTTCAAATACAAATAATTTTTAAATTTTTATTGTTTTAGCCTATCACATCCACATACTGTGTAGGAAAGTTTTGTTGCTTAATGGTCATAATGAGATTAAGTGATATTTAAAAATGTAGATGCACCATTTATTAATTTTATGGAAGAAACATTGGGAAGACCTAAAAAAAAACAATCTGACTAACAGTTTTGAAAAAAACATTCAGCTTTAATGTCAAGTTGATTTATAATAGAACTAGACAATATGGTGGAAAAACATATCACAATGCAAGCATTTCATATCAATTGATACTGATAATTATTGATTAGTTTTTTTTGTTTCAGATACCTGAAATACTGCCAAACTGGTGGCGTAATCCTTCCTGTTTAATCCGCAGTTTTCGCATAACGGATTTGTTACGCGATTTGTTTTTAATCTGTTATGAGGCATGGTGACAAAAACTGCTACTGCTGCTGCTCAAGTTAATCCAAGGTTATTGCTAGGTAACCAAAGAACGAATGAGTTAGTTGATGCCCTCTATCTGATGTAGCTTGCTGTGAGAGGTTGAACAGCTAAAGCCTTTCCTCCGCCTACATCTCCCAGAATGCTGTGCGGTTCTGGATTGGAGTTCAGTGAATATTCTGCTGAATATTCAATATTCTATCAGATGTATTATCTATTGATGTTTGTCATGTGTCTATTGCTATATCTATTGTTATTGATTTATTGTCTAGCCCTAATTTATAACTGATCATAGCCGTCTGCATCCGAATCAAATTGGGAAGTGACTCTGCAGATTTTCACCCTTTTGTTTAGTTATAGTTATAGTGGGTACACTGATTATGAAAATTTTGGCTGATTTTGATATCCGCTCTTAATATTGCTGTCATGGCCTATAACAAATTTTTGCCAACAATATATATTGCTGTCATGGCCTATAACAAATTTGCTATATATATTAGTTGTGTGCTAATTGTTTGTCCACCGATCATAATCGACTGATTTCTGTGAAAAAGTGTATGACCGGTGATCGCCAATCAAGTAAAGCCTTGAAACGAGCATCCCTAATAGCTAGAATTTATAACTACATGAGGCAATTATTGCACATATTTGTGGGATAGGTTATTTATGCAAGCTCTGTTTATGATGAAACTAACAGTAAAAATGTAATCTTAATAACTGCTGAGCTACGTCCTGATCTTTTCAGCTGCAGTGGTGTCTGAGGAACCGAGGCTTCAGTCCTCATCCTCAGATGAGCATGGTTTGATATCCGAGATCATTTTGATTAAAAAATGTGACCCGACTCCTTTACATGTCATGAGGAAAATGACTTATAAAGTCCAGTGGGGTGTCCACTTTCAAGGTGTGCTTAAAGCAACAGGTGATGGATAAAGTAATGAAATGTCTGATTTAAAAACCTCCTGTCCACTTGCTCATTTTTTGTTCTCAGTACATAGATTTGATCATGAATCTGGAGAATTGCATTTAAATGTTGAAATTTGATTCATTGACCATATGAATGGACATTTTAGATAACAGAAAATCAAATAAAATGGGATCTCTTCTGACCCTATTCATATACTATGAGCCACTAACAGTCATTTTCTATTTCTGGATATAAATAGTCCTCTGTGTTGTTCTTTTCAGTCATCTTACTTTGCCCATTCAGGGTATTTTCAGCCAGTATCACTTGGGTCAGTGATAAATGGAGGCTAACTTCACGTGTGTGTTATGAAGGACGCATCTGTTTATCTATGCTGTCCATGTGTGCTGCAATGAAGTTGGAGGAAACATTCAGATTCTAGAGATGAACCATTTAGTGAAAGGAAGAACCAGGTACAAACACTGTGCCCTTCCTGTCTTAAACACTCTCCTTAGCAGCTGTCATTTTTCCTTCTTTCTGGTACTAAAATAAGGATTTTCCTCTGATACCTTGGCTGATTTTTCTGCTTTCAAATAAGCAATGGAGTTTAGAACTTTTCCCTGGATACCTTTTTGGCTGCCCAGCAACAACCTCTTTCCTAACTCTATCCTTCACGTGTAGTGATGGCATTGCCTGCAATTTCCTGTATCAAAATACTAGCGTTATTTTAGAGGAGTCACAAGTCAACTTTACATCTTTTTAAAGAAACTTGTAATTTTTTATTATTATTTATAAGGATGGCCTGAAGACACTTTGTTCTCCCAAATTTTTGACCAAAAGAATAAAATTAATACAGAATGTGGTGCACATTATCATTATGAAAATGTATGAAACTGGAAGGATTCATACTTCCTTCCAGTTGTATGAAAGGATGTATGGCAAACATTTACTATATTTTTGATATTTTTAGTAATAAGGCAAACCTCAATGTTTGTCATAAACTTTGCCATATCACAAAATATGTTCTGTTTGAAGTAGGGATGCTCCGATCAGGTTTTTTTTGCTGCCTATTCCAATCATCCATGAGGCCGATCACCGATCACTGCCGATCGCCTGGATTGGCTGTTAATTTTTCGCTTTAGGTATAAATGATACAATGTGATCTGACATATAGGAAAAATGATCTGGCAATAAATTCACCTATTTTAGACATAAAACATGCAAAATATTTGCAGGCACAATACAGCAGCTATTCAGTCAAAAGGACAATTGATAAACCTGAAATCAGTGAAATACTATTTAACAGTAAATATAAACAAATTTGTAAATATATTAATAAATTATACACGAATCAAATAAATCTCACAGCACTCTTTATATCAAATAAAGTCAAGAAAAAAAGGAAACATTCAAAGTCAAATGCAGGTTACATCAAAATAAACAATCCCGAGTTACTAAATCAAAACTTCCTAAGAGCATGATTAGCTGATTAATGCTGCCTCTCATTTGTTGGCTCTGACTGAGCGGAGAAATTCTGCAGAATGCCAGGAGGTAGAGGAGATTGATCTTTTTTTCTTTTTTTTTTTTACCCCCCAGAGATTATCTGTCGAATGCTAGGACAGCGAAAGTTTTATGTATCTGAATTTTTTTTTTTTTTTTTTTTTTTTTTTTTTTTTTTTTTTTTTATTTTTGTGGTGCACCTTTGTACACTGGGTGGGGGTGAGTGATTAACTGGGGGGG
>NW_015115640.1:8996-10578 GCF_001443285.1 Poecilia latipinna
TGTATTTTTTTCTCTGTAGTGAGCCTCGTTATAGCCAAACTCTGTCAAGTGCTTGTTTTATAAATGTCATATTAGACTTATGTTGATGCATTTTGACGTGCTTCACCCCGAGGTAATTTTCCACAGCAACACGCAACATCCCCATTCACTCGGAGCGTTAAAGTTCCACACGACAGGATTTGTTGCTGTGCGCTTGCACAGTGTGAAGGACAGAGGAGATAGCTGCACAGGCACCTGTATCTTCGCAGGCTGCAAAGATGCAGGTGATCGGTTTTGGTGATCGGCCACAAAAGACCGTGATTGGCGATCACCGATCATACACTTTTTCACGGAAATCGGTCGATTAGGATTGGTGGCCGATTAGGATTGGTGGACGATTAGGATCGGTGGCCGATTGATCAGCACACCTCCAGTTTGAAACAATGTTTGTCATATTACTACAGTCCACACATCAAAACATTACTCTTTAAAATGACCTTATTCTATGATATTTAAGTGTTTTAGAGTGAAGAGAAACTAAGTATCTCTGAGACACATGGCAAAACACTCCATGATCTTCCTCAGATGACATTGGGTGAGGCCATTTCTGTGAGCTCATAGAGCTTTACAAGGTGATATGGATATAAAAGTGATATGGAGTGATTTTAAAGTTGTTGAGCAGAACCAGTTGAACCAGCAGTATTGCCACAAGATCATAACATCATAAAGGAAGGTAATGATAAGAAAGTACAACGAATAGCCACTGTCTTTTGTGGAGCATTGACTGCAGCTTTTGTAGAGATGTGTAGCTGGTACAATGAGTGGTGTATGTCACTGACACGGACTTCTTTCATAATTATAAGTTTCAGCCATTGTTTTTGTCCAAATTTACTGCATCTGGCTTCTTCTGGTGCAGAAATATAATAAATGTCTCACATCAACAACGTCAAAGTCAGATAAAACGCGACATGACCTTTCTGACTTCTGAGGTTTTGAAAACTTCACAGCTTTAGTTCCACATATGGAAGTGACGGATAGGAGTTGGGGAGTGGATAGATCAGAATTAGACCGTTCGGACACATGAAAGTCTGTGGTGACGGATATGGATCGCATATGGACGAAAAATATTGGAACCTCATTGGTAAGCTGTGTGAATGTAGCCCCACTGCAATGTTTGAAACAAGAGGGACGAAGAACGATGAGAGAATGATAGACATCCTGACTGTAAAATAGCTAGGCAGAAGGAATACATGTGACAGAAGACATGATCAATCCAGCTGAGAGGGAGGGAGGAACCAGATGGAACCCAGAGCAGAAGCCAGTAAAGAGTATCTTAATCAACTAGGGGTATTCTTGTCCTGCCCAATAATGAGTTGTTTCTGATGGCGCTGCTGGACTACAAGGGTTTCCTGTGTTGAATTTCTACTTTTTTCCAAACTTTCCCAAAAGTTTAGACAAGTAATCGGAATCCAATTTAGATTCACAATAATATTTTGATCTTTTCATAAATCCATTAAATATATCAATGATTATTAATATATATATATATATATATATATATGCAGAATATGGACTGGAAGCCCCGAGGTCAAAATGGGGGACA
>NW_015115640.1:15009-34793 GCF_001443285.1 Poecilia latipinna
TGGGACTTCCAGATCCAGACAGACAAAGATGGTAATGGCGAACCAACCGGACATTGTGGTGGTGGATAAAGAACAGAGGAAAGCCGTTGTGGTGGATGAAACAATACCAAGTGACCACAACATCAGGAAAAAGGAGCATGAGAAACTGGAGAAATACCAGGGCCTCAGAGAGGAACTGGAGAAGGCCTGGAAGGTGAAGACCACAGTGGTGCCTGTGGTCATCGGGGCCCTCGGGGCAGTCACCCCCAAACTGGAGCAGTGGCTCAAACAGATCCCAGGAACAACATCAGACATCTCAGTCCAGAAATGTGCAGTTCTAGGCACAGCCAAGATACTGCGCAGAACCCTCAAGCTCCCAGGCCTCTGGTAGAGGACCCGAGCTCAGAGGATGAAAGAGACCACCCATGGAGGGTGAGAGGGGAATTTTTTATTTTTTTATATATATATATATATAATAAAAGTAATTTCACTTAGGAGAAGACGGGTAAGGAGGGATGTTTTAAACGGATATCTTTAATTTAAATGCAAGTTAAGGTAAAACTGTTCGGACTGTCTCCAGTCCAGACAGGAGGCTGTTTTTTATTACCATTTTATAAAGATTGTTTGCATTTCTGTCAATAATAAACATATTATTGTTTTTGCCGTGTAATTGTAAAAAGAGCAAAGACGCAGAGAAATTCCTAAAGATTCCCTGGAATGGTGCTTGCTTGTCATTGAACACAATGTTGCTCACCTTTTATACTGGGACAGGGGTGAGGGTTAGGGTTAGAGGAGGAAGGCAAGACAGGGCACTAACCTGGGAGAAAGAAATGGCTAAAATGTTTATTTTATGGTAAAAGTTAATAGTGCACTGCCTAGTAAGACGGTGCACTAACCTGAGAGGAATATTCAGGCTTTTATTTTTAAATTTTCAGTAAGCTTCATTTCCCATCTTTTCGCTAATCCCATCTGTAACAGTGGTTGGGTTTAACCAGTCAATGTAATGCCCAAAACAGCAATTATCTGCTGTGAGAAATGTGAAGTCTTTTATTTTGGAGGGTATGTGATGTTTTCATTTCGACAGTCAAATGTGGTTGTCAGTTAAGGGGTATCAAGTTCCACGAGTCATGTGGTACTTACTTCCTTTGCTCTTTTGCCATCTTGTCTATATTAAGTGTTATAGTGTTCCGTTAAGGTGCTATTTTTATATTTCTAAATGCCAGCTCTGCCCTCTGTAGTAACTCAGTGTTCCACCGTCACTGTAGTTCTTAATAACTGCCGACTCAGCCCTCCTCTGTAGTAACCAAGGGTGCGTTCACACTGCAGCCTGAAGTGACCCAATTCCGATTTTTTTGACGTAATGCGACCTGTATTTGATCTTTTCATGGCAGTGTGAACAGCACAGGTCGGATTCTTTTTCGAATGTGACCCATATCCGATACGTATCCGATTCAAATGCGACCTAACGTCCAGGCCGCCTACATCCGAACTGAACGTCACTGATTCTCAACAAATCTCACTATTCTGTGTCCTGATGAACGCAAGTGGGAAGAAAAACAACAACCATGACGGATTATATGAGGATTAAGTTGTTAATATGCTGCTCCGGCCGGACAACAACTTCAAATATGTAAGCTAAGCTCCACCGTTAGCCTCCATGTTTACTTCCGCGAACACTGAGCACTTATTTTTATGGCAGTTGACAGAACACTGAGAATGCTGACGCTATTGCGTCCTGCATGTGCCCTCTAGAGCGCATGCAGGACACTTTCAGGTTGTTTGCCCGTTCACACTGCAGAACGCATACAGGTCGCATTTACTGGTAGCGTGAATGGCCCCGGCAAAAAAATCGGAATTGCCAAAAAATCGGAATTGGGTCACTTCAGGCTGCAGTATGAACGCACCCCAAGTGTTCTGCCATCTCTTTACAGGGTTTCCCCCAGTGTATTATAGGCCTGGCGGCCCGCCATCCTTTCCTAGTGCCACCGCCAGGCTAAGCCTTTCTTGTTTATGTTTTTAGGAAAATAATAATAATAAAAAATAAACTTTTTTTTTTCTTCTTTTTTTTGAAAGCCGGATTGTAAGCGTCTCTGTTGCTCTGAGCGCTTCACTGGCGGGGCAGATTTATTCCTAAAAGATATGTTTATAGAAGATAGGTTTATAGTTTATGCATTTAAAGCCGGACCAATCACACCGCTGGCGCCTCTGTGCATTGCCTCGCGCACTGCAGTAGCTGGATTAAGTTTACCTCAGTGCGGATCCCACACGCCTCCTTTCACTCTAACTGGATACGGGCTGACCTGTATGGATATTTACATCAATCCCCTGTGAGGATTTATGATTCTTTCCAGAGTTTTTGATCAAGGTAGGACTTTAAACACCACTCTGGTGTTTAAAGTCCTACCTTTAAACACCAAAGTGTTTAAAGGTAGGACATGACTACAGTTCATGTAGAGCTCTGGTTGCGCAGCTCTACATGAACTGCAGGAATAACTTGTAGTCGTGCTTTCAGTTCAATTATTTATATTTGTGAACAAAGAATGTTGTGCGGCTTTTCCATCTCAACACACTGCCCGGCGCCTGGCTCCGCCGGCGCTGATAAAGTGTTCCCGGTTGGCCGGTGTGTTAACGAACTAGTGCTAACCTGATCCTCAGCCTGGTGAGGAGCTTTCGCGCTATCCTGTCTGTAATGCATTATGCTGATTTTATATTATTATATTATTATTTTTAGTATTATTTTTCCGGTTACATAATGCATCAAACCGTATCAAATGCTTTGTCCACTTAGTCAGACAGAATTAATCTGCGCGGCCGCACGGAGATCTGAGAAACTCGTCTCATAAACTTGATCAACCAGAATAGTTTCTGTGACGCTTATTAAAAACTCAACAGACATGAAATGAAAGAGCTACTAAAGCCACATTAGCAGCATTGAATTAAATCTCCCGTTTGCTGCGCATCTCTGCGTAGTGCAGCAGATTACCTCATCATGCAGGGCCGGTCCAAGGCTGTATGAGGCCTGGAGCAGAATTTGATTTAGGGGCCCCTTTTGTTGCTGAAAACATCAGCACCTCTAACAGATGTGTTGGATTTAATCTGAGAGAGGGGGAGTAGTTTAACTGGCCAACCTAAAAAGCAATCAGTTATAATTGCAGTTTACTAAATTGTATTTGTGAACAGAGCTCAAACTTAAAGATTAAACTCACAGCATCAGATTGCAACTAGGGTAACAAAAGAATCTAACTGAATATTGTTCTTTGAACTTTTACAAAGTAAACTTCCCAGCTCCTTAAAATCTTACATTTAAATGTTAAACAATTTCAAATCTTTCAATTTATGTATGCTGAAATTTAATCAAATTTAGCAGCATTGATCATCTCAATAAACAAGTGTTACATTTATGTATCTGTGGTCTGTGTTAAAATATTAGCATTTATGGAGTCCCTGAAGCCCTGGGGGTCTGATGGAGCTGCTGACTTAGTTTGGATTAAACAAAAGTGCAAATAATTGATATTCATTTTAATTGCATATTTTGATTTGTTGTTTTTAAGACTAGGTGTGGGTTTAAGTAGTGTTTCACTGGCGATGTTACGTAAAAAAAAAAAAAAAAGTATAATTACCAAGTGATATTTTTAAATTTCCTGTCACCTTAATGTCTTTTAATACAAAAACACGGTGGACCACTGGTGGACCGCCTTGGCACCCTGACCACCAGAGTTAGCAAGTTTTCTGGGGGAAACCCTGCTTTAGTTCTGACATTCCGCCATCATTGTAGTTCTAAAGGGCAGCTCTGCTCTCTGCCAACTGTCATGTGAGTGAGCACAGAGGGGCAGACCATGGCTGTGTCCGAATTCAGGGTCTGCATCCTTCGAAGGACTGGTCTACGTAGGACGGGTCCTTCGAAGGCCGGGAATAAACTAAGACCGGAAGAAAAATACCTGTGGATTCGGACAGGTGTAGCTTCACCAACTGTCCCCGCCCCCAGCTCAGCGTAACTCATGTTGCCAAGCAACCGTGACAGCGTGAAGCAGAGAGCGGAGAAGAAAAAAAAAAAAAAACGGAGCCGAAGTTTGTTTTTCAGTCATGTATTACTGATTTCTATTAGTCTTCAACTTTTATAGTGAAGGATGTTCCATAGTAAAAAGGAAATCTCTTACTTTGATTCTAAAATGTTCAAATGTGTATTGCACTTTTCTACAAGGAATACAAATTATTCATTTACAAATATAATACTTTCCACATTGCAGATAGGAAATTACGGTTAAATAAACCTATTATGTTTGAAGGTTTAACTTTAATTAATGAATCAAACCGATGTGCTCTGCTTTGAAATACTTTATAAACCAAACATTTTCAACCAGACCTGTCTGAATAATATCGGCGTTGAACTCCCACTCATTGGGGAAAGCTAGCGGGAGTTTTTATAACAATGTGCCAGGAGTTAGGCGTTTTCTCTCGGTGTACCGAACCTGGAGCGCCCGGCCAGCTGACAGCTGGAGGGGAGCTGGCTGTTAACGCAGCGGTAGCAGACAGGTCCGAAAATGTCAGAGCAATATTGCAATTAGGTGATGTATTGATGAACCGAGCAGATATTTGAGATTTACACACTTACATTCTCGCCTAAAAACGTTGTACCAAATCACGTTGTCATTTAAAGTGTTATAAAGCTAAATAATTTGTCGCTATTCACCGCCATTGACGCTCTGCCTGAACGCCCAGTTGGAACCCGCAATGAATTATGGGATATCGTGGGCCGTGAAGGACATAGACATAATATAAGGCTCTTATATTATGTCTATGGTGAAGGATACAGACATGATGTCTATGGATGCAGACCCACAATTCTATGTCTATTTTGAGGCCCCGTTTACACGACAACGATTTCGGGGGAAAACGGAAGAGTTTTGTTGCGTTTGTAGTGTGCATTTACATGAAACCACCAAATGTTTTCTCTGACAACGGCACAGATTGAAAACGGCTTCCAGAGTGCGATGTTTCTGAAACGTACCGTTTTCCGTTGTCGTGTAAACAGAGAAAACGGATCTGTTCGTCAGTATGACGCAAAACATAGCTGCTTCCTACAATCCACAGAAGAAGAAGAAACTACTCACAATGCTGGTGTTATTGTTTCCCCATCACATACGGTTCCCTCAGTGTCTCTTCACCACACCGCACCGCCCAGGTGGCAAAATACTCGGCTGCTTGTTCAGCGCTCTTATCTAGAGAACTACGGACCAGCCCCGGCTCCAGACTAGTTTAACAGGGGGCATTGACTTATTTTGGGGGCACAAAATGAATCTACGTAGCTGAACATAGACAACAACATCAGTAGCCTACTCTCTTAGAACAGATGTGGTAAAAACAACGCATGATGTGTTAAATTTTAACACGTGCCGCATCAGCTCAAGGACAACACATGACGTATTATTTGTAACACAATTTTTGTGTCTGTCATTTTAACACAAGTATTGTGTCACTTAAATCAACACAAAATATGTGTCGATGTGTTATTTTGAAACACAAATGTGTAGAATGTATTTTCATAGATTAGACCTTATAAAAATTGACAATTCAAATTGTTGATATTAGAGATTCTTTTATTACAATCAGGGAAATAACAAAGTTGACACAGCTACAATTTATAGTTAAAATATTAAAAAATTTAAATAGAAATTGAAATCACCAAGCTAACAAAATAGCACTTTTTCTAATGTTAAATACAATAACATGTACAAAAGGGAACATGGATGAAAATAATGACAAACTTCATGAAAGAGAAATGAAAATAAATTCCTGTCCCTTTAAACATTCGTGAGATTTTCAATCGCACTCAAATTTAAACCTCCATTTTCAATACCGAACAGTCATGAATCAAAATACGATATTTTGTATCTTGGTGCCACAAACAGCTTTCTGTTAACAAAACTCCTCATAACATCTAAAGGATGGAAATCACAAATTTCTGCAAGCGTGATCAGTTCATAATCACTAGTTTTTTGTACTACATATTCATAAAAATGATTATCAAAGTATATTACATTTAGTATTTGAACAAAGATAAAAATGGAGTCATTATGTGCCAGAAAATGAACAACTTCACCAAATACAGGTTCTTACATTTTGGACAACAATACATTTCATTTACAAGCTTTAAGTTGTCCAATCAATTCAATCACCCTTGCTTTTCTTCGTGTGGAGAATGGAAGATCATAGATGTACTCAAAAAATGTAAAGACAGGTCCAAGTTGGGATGGATAAGACAAGTTACACACCCAGTACAGCTTAAAAAGCTTGTCCACAGCACATGTGAGTCCATCGTCCAGGGGGATGGTGACTTTGTCATTTTTCGCAATGATGACATACTGCTTTGACGACCGCGGATTACCGATGCAGATGAGCTGGGGCTGATGGTTTGTTGATGAAGTACAGGAATCATTCCAAAGGGATGCTATTCTTGTTCCAGTCTTTGAAACAAAAAAAAGAAATAAAACAAAACACATTTGTTGGTGAAATGATCAGGAATTCAATGTAATTTCTGTTTAAAATAATATTTGTCAAAGGATAAACACCTACCGGCACAAAATCTAGAAGGTGTGTTATTGTATCCTTGACGCTACATTGTCTTCCACTAACAGGGGGCAGAAGGTGTGTTAGTACCACGAGTGTTCTGTAACAAGCCTCCTCTGAAAGTGAACAAAAACCAAAACATTAAAAACATCTTCTTATTGCTGTGATACACAGTAAATGTACAAATCCACATTTACAAAAAAAGAAATTACAAAGTGTCAACAAAAAACAATACTTACTAGGTCATGTTTAATGAATGTACTAAATCTGGTAGTGTTGCGGTTGTATTTAATGTAAAAATTTCAGCACGGCTGCATCAGTACACACGTACCTCATGCTAAACACTTTTTATGGAATGTTACCATGGAAGTTATGATTAGTTAGAAAGTAACGTTCCAATTACTTCTACGTTGTTGTTTTTTTTTGTGTGTTTTTTTTTTTTTTTTTTTTTTCGCTACCGGAGTTTTACCGCAGTTCAATTTAAGGACGTCCGCGAACAGCCCATCTTAATATTTCAATTAATTTAGAAATGCGCCGTTAAATACAACCACATAAATTTTACTTGATCAAAACTCCGGTATGACACTCAACGTCAGTTCCACTCGAAAGTACTAACATGGCTAACATCTTACAAATACTTCTATGTCTGTTTTTTTTTTTTTTTGTCAGCTGAGCTTTAAGGTAGTTCGCTAACAGCCCATCTTAATTTTTGAGTTACATTTTTGAGTTAAAACAACAGTAAATATTACCGTGTCAGACCGACTTTCCGACATCTCCGGAGGACTGGCGCTTCCACTCGAATATCAACATCCGTTAAGAGCTCCAACCGTCAGTGTCTCCTTCACTGCCTATGTGAATTTACAGAACCGTTAACTTACACGTTTACTTACAGAAAAGTTAACAGCTTTATTGTAAGCTGTTAACTTCCAGTTTACAGAAAAAGAGGCATTGTAGATTACAAAGGCTTCCAATTTTAATTTAAAGCTAAATTATTTGACAATATTTACACTTATGTACAATATTTATAATATTGAGATGTTTTCTCGAAAATGAATTGCAGGTGTTATTTAAAAAAAAAAAGAAATTACGTTTTGTCTATAATGTACAATTGCATCTAAAAATTCTTACTGCAATATTCATCATTTATTCCAAAACTTCAACAATCTCCCTTTAACCTTTAATTTTAAAATTTTACCCTCTTCAATAAACTTTGGACAAAAAAAAGACAACTGTAACAAATGATAAAATGGTGACCCCATCTCATGTGCCACAGTGATTAATTAACGTTACAACTTTGCATGCCCTGTAGTGGCACAAAAAATAACGTTTTTTCCAACCATTGAGTCCTCAAATTCTAGACTATATAATTGTGTTTAACCAGATTTAAAACTTACTGAAGTTGCATTTCATAAGATCTCCATATTTGCCTCCTGCATGTGTTTGCTGCGTGCGGGGAATAAAAATCCAAACTTGATCCTTCATCTATCTGGTGGCCACTTGTGCTGACTTGAGGTTGTTCTTTGACGTTTGATTTGATCAACTTTCTTTGCTCAAATATTTTCTAATTAATATATGTAATAATTGTTATTTATTGTAAATGTTAAAAAACTGGCTGAATATTTTCTTAGCAAACAATAAATAACCATGTATTAAAATTATGTAAGAATAGTAGTAATTCAATGAAAAGTGATAATCATTATGTGTTGATTTACTCCCCCCAAAAATACCTCTGCATCATTTTAAAAATTATTAAATCTCATCACAACACTAAATTAACAACCACAGTTTAAAAATAAATTAAAAGGAAATAAATTAATTAAAAGGAAAATTCATTGAGATGAATTACCATTTGAATGGCAGATTAATCTGCCATTCAGATTCATGTTTGTGTACCTGACAAACACAAACTAACACAATTATGTGTTGAAATATTCAAATAAATATTCAACACATACTGTGTGTCATATTATTCATTTTAACACACAATGTGTAAAATTAACACAAAATATGCTTTTAATTTAATAACACATTTTTTGTGTTCTTTTTTAACATCTTTTTTTAGAGTGTACAGGCTACTTGTTAACAAGCTTAACGTGCTGTATTAGTACAGGGTTCAATTTGTGTCATAAATAAGTAAAAACCATGTGTGTAGAGGTCGTTGGTCCATGTTGCATGCAGATGATACATATGTAGATGTTCCATATGTCTATGTTGCATATGCGTTCGCTGTATATGTGTTTGCTGCATTTGTGTTTGCTGCATATGACTATGTTGTTGCATATGTCTATGTTGCATATGTCTATGTTGCATATGCATTCGCTGCATGTCGTTGGTTCGTGTTGCTATTGCCTGTTCTCTTCGCCATAAAAAATTCTTGAAGTAGGTCATTTCTGATTAATGTGTTTATTACAAAAATGTTGGTCTTTCAATATTGGTGCTTTCAATAAAAGTGGTTTCAAAATGCTTAGATTTTTACCTCGTATTTCCTTTAGGCATTAGTCAGGGCAGCGAGGTCGAGGGGTCCTGGCCCAGTGAAGGGGGTGCTATTTTCTATATTATCCCCTGCCTTCCGTTTTAAATTTCTTTTTAAATCTGTGATATATCTTCAGTTTTTAGAAGAATTTTCATTGATGGCATTTATTTGAACTTCTCTTTTATTTACTTCAGAGCAGCTCACATTTTTTAAATTCTGTAGTTGTCAGCGTACTTCTAAATCTGCTCCTTAGTTGCATCTTTATGGGCCTTCTACTGCCTCTATTGGCATTTGGTGTTAATACAATTAATATAATTACGTTATTAAATCAGAATACCACAAAGTCTTTATTATCTATTTTTAATTCTGGCGTTACTGGGACAGTAAAAGATAAGTTCCCCCACAAAAGAACATACCTTTTTATTTTCTTGAGGAAGTAGAGCTAATTAAATGACATAAGCAAGACCTGAAGTTAAAATGTTAAAATGTAACATTCTAACTTTAGTTTTAACTTTTCATCTCCTCAGCTTTTTTGGTCACATGAACTGCAAACAGAAAATCTTTTAAGAGTACTTTCAATGGCATGTATAACAGCAGGTAAATAGTGGTGAAACCAAAAACAACTCTGTTTCAGCTGTTTGCTGAAAGTACATTAAAGACGGCAAGACATATTTTTAGCAGGGAGCATCTATCCTCTGTTTATCAGTATGAACTTCAAGTAGTCGTATATAGGCATGGAGATGAATTGTTCGAGCATTTAAGAAATATTTTTGTAAGTGACTTTTTAAAAACTCTTTAATGGTGTTCTATCTTTTTTTCTTAAGTAGTCTGACTCTTTAATATTTATTTAATATTTCCTGCCCATTTAAATTTTGCTAGTACCTATTTGCTTATGTCAAACAATGTATAATTACAAAATAAAGTCTCCTTAATTTCAACATTTTGTTTTTATTAACAGACTGATCTAAGAATTTTCTATTTTAAAATTTATAATATGACACATTTCATAACGGCTCTCTCAAGAGAAGAAGAAACTGCCGAAAATGCCAGATAACAGGGTATTATTTGTGCTTCTGACTCTTATAAATTTAACTGCAGCTCTTCAACACGGTAGTTATTTTATACCTCTGTACTTAAATCATCGAAGACGAATCTCATACAGCTCCTCTCCGTTAATTAGCGGATGTTTGAGACAAAGAAACACGTCGAGGAGGCGCTACTGGACGCGTCCCGGAAGAACAAGTCAATGGTGGGATAACTTTGTAAACAATGTAGTAGATGATTTAGAATGGAGGGAGAACTTTCGTCTGTCCAAGCAAAGCCTGGTCGCTTTGAGCGAGAAACTTCGCCCCTACATCCAAGGGTAACAGACAACCATGAGATCGCTGGTTGGCGTCTTAAAAAAGGTGGCCTGTACACTTTATTACTTAAGTGACGAGGGAAGAATCCAAAAAAACTGCCAACGCTTTCGGTTTGTCACGAGCCACTGTGTCCGTTATAATAAGAGAAACCTGTTATGCCATCTCTATTAACCTTGGTCCAAAATGCATCCAATTACCTTTCACCGAACCTGATGTCCAAGCACTGGTGACTGGATTTGAAAATGCCCACGGGATGCCTCAGTGTTTAGGAGCCATTGACGGGACACACATAGAAATACAACAACCCTCAAGCAACTCCACTGACTTCCTAAATAGAAAAGGAAAATATTCTCTGAATGTACAAGCTGTATGTGATTATAAGTACAGATTTATGGACATTGTTGTTAAGTGGCCTGTTAGTGTTCATGATGCTCGCATCTTTGCTAATTCCACAATAAACACCTACCTCAAGAGTGGAAAAATCCCATCACTGCAGTGGCAAATTGTGGATGATGAGGAGCGGATTCCAATTTTTCTTTTGGGGGACCCTGCCTATCCACTACTGCCTTATTTGATGAAGGAATATTCAAATGGTGGCGTAACTCCACAAGAACAATATTTCGGACTCTGTCTCTGCAAAGCGCGCATGGTAATTGAATGCGCATTTGGACGGCTAAAGGGTAGATTTGCCTGCCTGAGGCGACCCATGGACATAAACATTCAGGATCTGCCGCATGTCATATATGCTTGTTTTGTGCTTCACAATTACTGCGAATCTTGCAAAGAAGGTGTGGATGAGCACCATGTTAGTGGCGTCATACAGGATGACCGTCAAGACCAGCCTCCAACAGAGAGCAACAACTATCTAACAGACACTAATCAAAATGCTGGGAAACTAGTTCGAAGAGTTGTCACCAAATACCTGGATCCTTAAAGCTTACCTTATTAACAGCTGTTTTAGATAACACTGTTGTACTCAAGGGTAAATATTACAGACTGTTAGTCACTGTCTGACATTTTCTTGAAACTTGTGTTTATTAGATTTGTGATATCAGTTTATTTTTGATTTAGATCATTTTTAAATTTTCATGTATTTGTTACTGATTATTTCATAATTTCAATTTACATTTAATAGCTTGTTTTGACTTAACATTTTATAATATGTCACTAAAATTATTTACTTGCAATGTCATTACTGTATAGGTTTAAGAAATATCAGTTTAATTATTGTTTAGATCATTTTTAAAATTTTTAGAAATACATTAAATACATCTTTGTAAATATTTGTTACTGATTATTTAATAATTTCAATTTACATTTAATAGCTTGTTTTGGCTTAACATTTTATAATATGTCACTATTATTATTTACTTGCAATTTCATTACTGTACAGGTTTAATATGCTTAAACATATGGAAGCCCGTTTCACCGCAGTGATGAAAAAAAAAATTGTATCATAATCATGAGATAATATCTCATTAGGAGGTACAAGTAATTATTATCATAAGAGTGGGGGAAGTGAGGATCCACAGAATCATAACATAAAATATAAAATTTAAAATAGAAATTTCTTACATCTTTGGACTTTGAGTGTGTCTGTTAATACAAACAAAATGATGGAATTAAGGAGATTTTATTTTGTAAATTATATATTGTATGAAATAAGCAAATAATTTAAATGGGCAGAAAATATTAATAAATATTAAAGAGTCCAACAGACTACTTAAGTAAGAAAAAAACATAGCAGAACACCAGTAAAGAGTTTTTAAGAAGTCACTTATAAAAATATTTCATAAATGCTCAAACAATTCATCTCCATGCACTGCATGTCTATATAAATGACTACTTGACGAAGCAGTGAAAGGGATCCTTTGGTTAGTATCAAAGTAGCCCGGCCTTTGTGGATCTCTGACAACTTGCCCAAGAGGTGCATATGATAGTTGCTGAGGCTGAGTCATCATTCTGGTAAGGAGACTGAAGCCATCTTTAATACAGTTTGTCATATTTTCCATAGTCTCTGTAAACTTATCCAATCTTTCTGTATTGCGCCGCTCTGACTCCTCCAGGAGGTCCACCATTCTTCTTTTTATTTGGAGGTCTTCTTGCAATACAGCTTCTGAGCTGAGCCTTTTCTTCTGCCTCTATTGTCCGTGGGTTTGCAGCCTGATCTGAAGAATTAAATAACAAGAAAATCTGTTAGAATGGGAAAGCATAGACAACAATCCAACACCTCCCAGCCCTCGCAAAAATGTTTCAGTGGTTTGTGGCACCTAATGAGAAAATTACTTTTTGCCCTAAAGTTAATAAATAATTTAAATGATGTTTTGTTGTTTTTGTTTTAATGGAATTACAACAAAAATCACTGATCCACTTGGATTTTAAAAACCATTATGAGGGTAATAATTACTTTATTCAGGTTTCTGGTTGTAAACTATAACCATTAATACTAGAGTTTTTTGGGGGTTTTTCCTGCCGATACCGATCACCCATGAGGGCCGATCATCGATACCGATCACACAATTATTATTATAATTAATAATTATTATTATTATCCTGCACAGTAACAAATTCAGTAAGGAAGAAAACTACCTTCCTGTGTCAGTGTCCACTGTTTGATGTTACTTTTCAGCAACGCAGACAAAATAACTAGTTGAAAATGACAGATATGACAGCCAGTCATATCTGTCCACAATAAACACCTGTGACACATAATGAGAATATCTAAACATATTAAATGTTTAGATATTATGGTATTTAAACTAGAAAAAAAAAATAGACTATAGTGAAAATAAGGTGGAATCGCCCTTTTGCCGTTTCGCTGTTTCGGAAGATAAAATCAGAAGCTAACCTTAGCTTTGGCCAAAGTCCAGGAGTTACCCGGAAACAGATGTGGACAAGAAATACACAGTTCGCAAAAAAATAAAAAATAAAAAAAAGAGGTCTTCATATGTATTGCATCAGACGAAATTCATTATTGTTTTTAAGTGTCACATTGTTGCCCAGAAATGTTACATTGTTACATTGTAACACAAACAATTCCGTGTTAGTCTAGACTCTAGACTAGCGGTTCTCAACGTGGGTAGTACCGCCCCCCAGGGGGCGTTCAGAGTACTGTAGGGGGCGCTGGCGGAAAACTTTACAAAAGGCAGGCACTGGGATTCCTTTGTGGGGCGTCTCTGTCAAAGGTAAACTTTACACCTTATATGCACAACAATGCCAGTTTAGACTTTGAACAACTTGGTAAAACACGTTTGGCTGCAACTGTATCGATGGCAGCTCTCCTTCTTCTATTCAGTGTTTGTAGCTTCTTGGCGCAGCTCCTCTCCTGCTACTAGTAGCTTCACCGCATCAGTTCATCATTGCACTGACTGATGATGCTGCTGTGATTCACTTTGTCTGGTATTTTTGTACAAATGTTTTGTATATGAACTGGTATGGCAAGACCATTAGAGCAATAATTAATACAGAGGACTGTATGGCAAGAACATAGACCACATCTAGTACTGAGAATAAATATATCTTACAGACCATAACAGTAAATAACTTATCACTTATTTATGTTTTTAATTAGATTTGATATATTTATTTCTTCAATATTATTTTTCATGTCAGTGTTAATGTCATGAAGCTGATGACTCCATGACACTTTCAATTTGACTCATTAGGATTTGATTAAGAACCAGATTTGTTCTTTGTAATTTCTGTCCAGTAAAACTAGTAATCTGATAATTCATTAGACAGATCTATATAAAGATATAATCCATGTTTATGTCTCATATTTGTATGGCATTAAAAGGATCTGGAACTTTTGTTTTTCCGCTGAAAAACAAAAGTGGGGGGCGGTGAGGGACCTGGATAAAGGCTAGGAGGGCGCTGGCCCGAGAAAGGTTGAGAAACACTGCTCTAGACAGTAGTCTGCATCAGTCCAGGCAATATAAGAAAATAATAAATGCCAAGTTAATATTAAACTATAATCTGTACTCACTTCAAGCATTTCCTTTCGGGACCTCGCCACTGTAGAGTCCTCATGCGACTCACACACTGAATGTGGTGTTGAACTGGATGTGTCAGAGAGGACGGTTTCCTGGGTGTCCTGGTCAAAATCGGTTGTTGAGAGGAGCGGTAGTTATTTTGAGGTGTAGAATAATAGGTGCCTCCATGCAATGCATGGCAATGGAGCTTGAAACAATCCAGTTAATGGGTCTTCTGTACCAGTACACAAGATCAGTAGATCTTTTATTTCTATGGAACTGGTGTAATATAATACCAGAGGAAGCTATCTGTAATCACTTTAGTGTATCATATTTTGTGGGGGTTCTTTTCTGGCTTTGAGGATCTGCACTGTCTTAAGACGACACTACAGGAAAAATTACACTAACCACCATCTACTGTGTTATTACCATTAATCAACCCCTTTGTGATGCTCTGGGCAATGTATATGACACAAATGCCTATTAATGTGGTAAATTCTTTGTGCAATTTCTTCCACAATTTCCCAAATATACATCCAAAATATGCCCAGAATACGCTTTGATTAATCCATGGGGATAATCTTTGAAGTTCTTCACAAAACAAACTCTATCAATTAACTTGTGTGAACTAGTCCAAATCGGAACCTACAGGTCAGACCTCAAGAAAAACTGTAAATTGGCTGGAGCCTGGACAGGTAATGAGCTCTTGTCTCAATGAACTGCTGTCAGTATCCACAACTGTAGCTCAATATAGAACCGTCCATCATTCCCATCTTTATCTCCACCCAGTATAGATCAGACCGGGAAAGTCAGAATTCCTGTGCTTGTGTGTTTTGTCTTGCTTCTACTAGTTTGTCCTTTTGATTAATAGATTGAAATAAAATTAAAAAAATCTGGGGATTTTCTTTGATAGTCTTTAGACAAAAGGCAAAATAACTGTTCATTAGAAGAAAGGGTTACTGTTTAAAACGGGTTGCTCTTTTGTAGTTGGAGACATTAACCTAATACACATCAGAACATCATGTCAACTTGTGACTTTTTACATGTAGGGTTGTTTTCTTCTTCATCTACTGTACAGTGGAACATTTAATTGAGGAAATTTGATTGCCCTTATAATTATTTAATATATCATTCAGAAGAGATGTGATCCTGGTTTTCGGCTTGCTCCTTTTTTACCCTTCCACAAATAAATCAAGATGAGAGGCGAGAAGTCCTTCTCATTACAGTGTGTGCTTTACTATGGTTTCACTTCTCCGGCTGCTCCTGGGAGAGAAACATCCACTTCCCTTTCCCCCCAACAGATCAATGGGAATATATCCTGAGATGGATATGGGGAGCAGCAGAGAAGAGGCTCGATTAATTTAACAGTAACGATTTCAGCACCGGTGTGAGGTGTAACATAATGCTCTGTTTCTAAATCACCACCAGTTTATCAGCCAAGGCATCTTAATGTTTCACATTGAGTGCATTTTTTAAAAGGTAATCTGTCACCAACTTTCTCACCTTACTCTGCATGGTAAAATTTTTGCATTGTTTTGCTTTGCTGCAAGACTTCCCTTCCCGTCATGTTCTGTGCATCTTGAGTTTCTATGTAGCTTCTTTTACCTGTTCTTCTCCACTTGCCTTTTCAAGGAGCTCTTCATTAAAAGTATTAAGTAAATCGGAAATTACCCAGAAAGCATTTCAAATTTTAAAGCCTGAACAGATACGTTTCAGTAGATGTGAGAACATAGCAGGAGCCTTTTATACTTGTGCTGACTTACAGGTGTAGGCTGTCTGCTAGATGTAGTGGTTGGTTGTTCACTTTAACACAGAGACACCAAGGAGAAGATATGTGAGAATGTGTGGGTGGCTTGAAAAGACAAAGCCCAACAACAGGAAAAGAGAATGAGTTACACATCAGGTGGTGCTCTGTCAGAATTATGCTCCAATAATCTGTTCTCTTCTAAAGTCACTGCATTACACAAATACTTCAACTGAAGCTTAGAGTTGCAGCAGCTCCTTCTCACACAGAGACCAATGACAGCTGTGATGTGCTGTGAACCACTTTCTAGCAATATAACTAGGTGATAACAGAAGAGTGTTGCTTGAAAACAGCAGTCAAATGGGTCATTAGCCATGTTGCACCCTCCTGAGAAGGAGTTGGTAGCATGGTGTTAAGAGAGGAAGTAGATGGTAAAGTGATGACTGGTGCCTCCCAGCCTGGCAGCACAGGCTCTGAGACGCTGCAGGACAGATTGGCATGTTTCATTTTATGGGGGATACAGCATTGTTTCAGTCTACTTAATTGTCAGATTAATTTTTATGGTTTAGTTTTAGAATATATTATGAGATAGAGTTTAGTGGGATTTTTCAGTTCAAAAACATTTATTGCTGGTTATCAAGCAAGATGTTGCTTGCATGTGCGGAAGAAGGTCATGTTGATCTTTCAGGTTCGAGTTCGAAGTCCTAATTAAAAAATCACAGTGTAGGTAAATACTTAATTAATTGGTTTACTGGATCAAAATTTATATCTCAAGGCTAAACCTAGACACTTTGCAGCAGAATTGATTATTTTTTTCTGAAACTACGAATAAATATTATGTTCGATCAAAATCTAGTTTGTGTGCCTATAAAATCCAGGACCTTTGGGGAGATGTGAATGTGTAATCAAACTGTGATGCTGACCAATTTTGACTTCAATTGGAAGCCAAAATCACATTTTTGGTCTCCAGTTGAACAAATTGCATCAGGTGGGAAAGCACCTCAAGTTGTTGATGAGCCAGCTGCTGCACCTACATAAGGCGTTTCATGATTCTGAAGTAAACAAAATAGTTTGCTTAACACCATCCAGGTCAGTTATAGTAAAATGGAAAATGACTGAACTTGAAGGTGTTTTCTTGTCATACCGAACATCAAAAAGGCCTTGCCCAACATTCCCAAGGGGATATTGACTTGTAGTAGTGGTTTTCATATGCTGGAATCTTATTAGTATGTATATTCCTCTTGCCTATCAAAACTGACCGTGCCACAACAGGCAAGGTAGAAATTTTGTGGGGAAGTTAGTTTCAGCATGTGCACTGCAATGTGTAGACCACTCGCTGGGAATGTGTGTGCTCTGTGCAAGCAGGTTGTTTTGTTTCCATAGAAAAAGGTAGGCACGCTCAACAAGATTATGATTAATTAAAAGAGAAATATCAGATATGATAAATGTGCAAGCAGAGAATCTAATTCAAAGAACTGTTTGCTTATCATTCATCGTATAATTCTTTATACTAACCTTTTGTTTTTTATTGATTACAGATGTTTATTTACTACCAATTGGCTAAGAACAAACGGCTTGTCCTACAGGACACAAATGTGATTCTGAGAGATTGACTCTGACTTACTCTGAAAGTTGTTTAACTAAAAATAATACTGGCAATATTAGATTTTTAAACTAGAAAATTTCTGAAGAAATTTAAACAGAGCCTGCCAAAGTGTGCCCCTTGGTTGGAACATAGTGTTTGATGCTAAAAATTAGCATCAATGCTGGGCTTAGCTTAGCATGTGGAGAGTCACAAGCATGTTGACTAACATGGACTTATGCCCTCCAGAATATTAAAGTTAGTGTATAAACCAGGGGTCAGGAACCTTTTTAACTCAGAAAGCCATGAAAGCAAAATATTTGGAAATTTATTTCAGCGAGAGCCATATAATATATTTTATGACTGAATTCAGCTAAATGTGAGTTTAATAAGCCTCTTTATTTATTCTTTTAAATAATGTTGTTATAATACTCACCATTAATGCGACTTCTGGTGCTGCGTGGATTTGCTGATGGCTTTGTAGTCTGGTTGGTACTTTGTGAGGTTCAGCTTCATGCAGGCGTTGAGGCTTTCATCCGTTAAACGTGATCGTAGATTGGACTTGATGTTTTTAAGATGTGAAAATGACTGCTTGCATGAATACGTAGATCCAAACATGGTCAATACAGCAATGCTCACGCTTCAGTGTGTCGTATGTGACAGGAAGCGCGTTCCAAGTTTTGATAATCAGCTGGTCTTTGGATTGAAGTTTTTGCATTTCTCTCCACATGTGCTTGCTCGCCAACTCCTCTTTCTGTTGTGCGATTCTTTCCAAATCTTGATTCAGTGACTTGAACTTATTCACCCACATGTCAGGTCAGCCACTTATGCTTCAAAATCTCTGAGGGAGACATCAGGAATGCAACTCAAGTCGGCTGTGTTCAGTGAACACTCATTTGGATGGGTGATTAACTTAAAAAGATGAGTGTGCTCACAAAATTCTCCAAAGCGTGCTTTGAATGACTGTAGGAGATTGGACGTGAAATGTCTGAATAACTTCCCTCACGACAACCAATGCACATTGCTGTGCAAAAGCAGACCATGGTAGTTATTTCCAACTTCATCAGCAGTGTTTTAAACTGGCGATCATTTAAGGCTCCGGCAACAATAAAATTGATCATACGAATGACCAGCGACATCACTTTGCCAAACTGCCCGTCACACATCTGAGCACAAAGTGCCTCCTGGTGTAGAATGCAATGAAAACTTAGGATGGGTCTATTTTCATGTTCACGGAGAAGCACCACAAATCCTTTGTTTTTCCCCACCATACACGGAGCACCATCAGTACACACAGAGAAGTTTATCTCTCAGTATATACTGAGAGATAAACTTCTCTCAGTACACACTGGGAGAAGTTCAACATCGGTGAATGGTTTTCCATTCCTCACTATTTTCCATTCCTCACTATTGCTAAAGATCCAGCAAAACTAGCGGAATTATAGTCTTCTTGCCGGGTCCATATGCGGAGTTGCTGCTGGCTAGCTTGCACCCTGCTCAGTAGCTCTTGGCATGCTTTTTATGTAGAAAAAAATCTACCTAAAAAAATTAGCCTTTTATTGGCAGAACATCAATACTTTCTTCACGCAGTGTGTCACCAGCACCATATCTTACTATCACACTGAACTGCGACAAATTACTTACGTCTGTTGACTCATCCAAAGCCAGGGAAAAGAACTGCGCTGCATTTATGTCCTTCACTTGCGTTTCTTCCACTTGGTTTGTCATCATGATGGTACGATCATGAACAGTTCTTGCCGACAGAGGCATGTCTGTGTCTGTCTGATTATCTTGTCTTTGTTCGGAAGATCATCAAAAAGTTCATTGGCTACATCCAGCATGAACGTTTTAGCATATTCGCCATCGGTGAATGGTTTCCCATTCCTCACTATTGCTAAAGATCCAGCAAAACCAGCGGAATTAGTCACCTTGCCAGGTCCATATGCGGAGTTGCTGTTGGCTAGCTTGCACCCTGCGCAGCAGCTCTTGGCATGCTTTTTTCCAGCTGTCTCCCATAGGGTATTTTGATGCAAAGGTAGCATGGCGTGTGTCGAAGTGCCGCTTTACATTTGACCGTTTCATTGATGCAATTTTGTCATTGCAAATT
>NW_015115640.1:39353-40536 GCF_001443285.1 Poecilia latipinna
GTAATCCATATGGGGGGCGCAGAAAATGTTTGGAAACCACTGGGGGGGCGCAGAAGAAAAAGTTTGGGAACCACTGGGTTAAACCAACCACAGCAAGTCAGTCACTGCACTCCCTATGCATTTTAATGGCAGGCCCCAATGATTGTTTTTATTTTCTCCGACATGATATGACCTCTTTTTAAATCAGGGATTTATTGAAATTTCTGTTCTCTGGTTTTTGCCCTATTATTGTTGTTTTCCTATCAGGAACCATTTTTAGCTTTCCTGTTGTGAAGGGATCAAGGAATTGGTGACATCACAACCTGGGAGAGCAGTCCATGTAATGTAAGTATTTTCCAAATTGCAACGAAGACCAGGTCATTACAGAGTTGTGGCAGTTGGCATATTTAATGCTGTTATCATTACTACATATATAGGCCTGTCATGATAATAAATTTTGCTGGACGATTAATTGTCCCAGAACTTATGTTAAATGGTAACATTGTTGTTTTGAGAACATGTTCAAGTAATATAATAGTAATAATGGCATAAAAATGCGAGAACACGTTCTCAAAGTTCAATAAACTTTAAATTTATTAAACCTTAAAGCATGTTTAAGCGGCCCTCGGCCACAGTTCGATCGACTTTGTCATCGTATCGTCGGATCTGTGGCGGCATGTCTTGGACACTCGTGTGAAGAGAGGTGTGGAGCTGTCCACTGACCACTACCTGGTGGTGAGTTGGCTCCGTTGGTGGGGGAGGATGCCGGTAAGACCTGGCAGGCCTAAATGTGTTGTTAGGGTTTACTGGGAACCTCTGGCGGACTCCCCTTTGAGGCGGAGCTTTAACTCCCATCTCCGGCAGAACTACAAACACGTTCCGGGGGAGGTGGGTGGGTACATTGAGTCTGAGTGGACCATGTTCCGTGCCTCCATTGCCGAGGCAGCTTATCGGAACTGTGGCCACAAGGTTGTTGGTGCTTGTCGCAGCGGCAACCCTCGAACCCATTGGTGAACACCTTCGGTGAGGGATGCTGTCAAGCTGAAGAAGGAGTCCTATTGGGCCTTTTTGGCCTGTGGGACTCCAGAAGCAGTTGATGAGTACCGGCGGGCGAAGCGGCATGCGGCTCGGGTGGTTGCTGAGGCAAAAACTCGGGCGTGGGAGGAGTTTGGAGAGGCCATGGAGAAAGACTTCCGTATGGCTT
>NW_015115640.1:44449-52215 GCF_001443285.1 Poecilia latipinna
GAGCTGGCAGAAGTGGCTGGGGAGAGGGAAGTCTGGGCCACTCTTCTGAAGCTGCTGCCCCTGTGACCCGACCCCGGATAAAGCGGAATAAAATGGATTGATGGATGGGTGGTGTTTAAATGTTCTAATGCACATTTATCCTAGATAAATGTTCTAAGATAAATAAAGAAAACAACAAATGAAATAAATTATGAAATCTCTGTAAACAAAATTATCATTCAAAAACAGGGATGGTTGAGACCAAAGCACCAGACTGAAGACTTTTATCATTCAGTTTGTAGCAAAATGACAGGAAAAAAAGAGAAAAACAATAAATCAAGCAAATTAAATTTATTGAGTTTCTTTTAATTTATCATGCGATTAATTGTTTATTTTGACATGCCTATACATATACACATCAGTCTGAGGGAGGTGAACTTCATAATAACCGTCCAGCAGTCTTAGTGCGACTGTCAGGAATTTCATGGTTGGACAATGTGGAAGCCATATGGGAGTCCCATCTGCCTTACAGTTCCTGAAACCATATACAAAGAAACAACTCATAAAAGTGGGCACGATATCACTATGACCCTGCTGGGACCATGCACGAGGTAACAAGCTCACGGGGTTAAATGGACTCCGTCTTTTAGAACTGTGTGACTGTTTAACACTTTACTGATGGTAAAACCAACCAAGGTGAATATTTCTTTCTGCAGGAACAACTTCCACATATTAGGTTTGTTGTTAGTGTTACCTGGTAGTGCTCAAGTGTCAATCACGAATCAGAGTCAATTAGGCTTCAAATCAGCTGATTCCAGTCAATATCTTACGTCTCAGTGTTTTCAGTTCCTTGTTAGCATTTGAATTCTTTGACTATAAACTTCAAACTAATGGTGGTTTTTATGTTGTGCCACACCACAGGCCTCATGGAGCTGGGGACACACCACCTGCTGTGGACCAAGGAGCTTCATCCATACTGGCTTCCAAGCAGACAGCCATAAAGGGCAGAAAACTTAGCTACCCTGCAGTTGTTTTTCCTCTGCCCTTTTCCTAAGTCACCTCTTCCTTCCCCAAGGAGAAACCACTCCACTGTTGGAGAGTAACGACATGATTGGCAAGCTGAAACAGAACCTGCTGGTGGCCTGCCTGGTCATCAGCTCGGTCACCGTCTTTTACCTTGGCCGGCATGCAATGGACTGTCACCATCGCTCTGAGGAGCGCAGCCATCCAGGAGGAGTCCTGCCTCTGTCCGCACTGGGAGGCAGCATGCGGACCACCTTACGGACAGGCCAGAATCTCAGCACACCGTTTGTTTACAACAAAGACATGCCACTGATTTTTATAGGGGGTGTGCCCAGAAGCGGTACCACACTGATGAGAGCAATGTTAGATGCCCACCCTGAGGTGCGCTGTGGAGAGGAGACACGCGTCATTCCCCGCATCCTGGCCATGAAACAAATGTGGAGCCGTTCAGGACGCGAGAAGATGCGCCTGGATGAGGCTGGTGTAACAGATGAGGTGCTGGACGCTGCCATGCAGGCCTTCCTACTGGAAATCATTGTCAAACATGGCGAGCCGGCAAACTTCCTCTGCAATAAGGACCCGTTTGCACTGAAGTCGCTCTCCTACCTGGCCAAGATTTTCCCACGTGCCAAGTTTGTGCTTATGATTCGTGATGGGAGGGCATCGGTTCACTCCATGATCTCACGGAAAGTGACCATTGCAGGATTTGACCTGGGCAGCTATCGCGACTGCCTGACCAAGTGGAATCGGGCGATAGAAACTATGTACACTCAGTGCTTGGAGGCAGTGGACAAGTGCCTACCTATGCACTATGAACAGTTGGTCCTCCATCCTGAGAAATGGATGCAGACACTGTTGAAGTTCCTAGAAGTTCCTTGGAATGATGCTGTCCTTCACCATGAGGAGCTTATTGGGAAAGCAGGGGGAGTTTCCCTTTCCAGGTAAGTACTACCAGCCAGCTTTTAGTTTAGTCTAACGTCACCTGTGATGCCATATTAAATAGTTGTAGTTTTGAAGAAATGAAAACTAGGGAAGGCTGTTGGCTTCTTGGTGGTGGCAGCAGTTTAAAATCGAGGTAGACAGGTTAGCAGCCCATGCTCTCTGATACAAATTTACAAATTCCATGTTTCCAGGTCTCTATATTGGCTCCAGGCACTGAAATGTTAAATGACGATTCAGTGGCTAAATTGTTAAATGAAGAGAAAATGAGTCAGTTTCTCGTCAGTTTTTCTCTGTGGACATTTGGTTACTCCATCCGTTTGGAATGCAGCCTCTGGAAGCCATCTGCTGTGGCTACATATCAACTCATACCCACAGCTTTCACTTTAATTTGGAGCTGAAGTGATTAATCAAACTAATCTCGATGAGTCAGTTACTAAAATAATCATCAACTAATTTAATACAACACAATACAACTTTATTTATAAAGCCATCTAAATCAGCACCATTGGCCAAAGTGCTATACAGCAAATGCAGACAAAAACTAACATAAAAACAACAGCAATTAAAACATTGAAAACAATTAATTAACTGGAGTAAACGGCCTCATAAAAGGCCATTTGCTAGGAGAACAACATAAATTAATGATCAATAATTAAGTGAAAACTGTAAAAACATTAAACATAATATATGATATATGTATAAAAAAGCATTTATCTTTAAATATGCTCACCCAAAAGTCCTTAGTGGCAGTTACATTACATGTATGTGTTTTCCCAGATCCACCTGAACTTCCATCATTTGATTTGAGTTGGAATGGAGTCATTTTGTTGAGAGAAGCCTTGTCATTAGTGACCTGAAACATATGTTTTGTAAGCATTGCTGTTCTGAAGGCAGGATCTCCTTTCAGGATGGCTTCAGGAGGTCACGTTATGGAAATTGTTGACACACTGAAAGGGGTTCAACCTTGCTTCTTTTCCACCCAAACCCTTCCAGAAACTCCCTTTTCCTTCCACGTAGTACTAGAAAAATCCCACATATCCTTCAGAGGCATTTAGTTTGCATTTTTATAGTGTGCAGATGAAATCAGCCATGGTTTTTATTAAAATCTGCTGCACCCATTCATCACTTTTCCCTCTGAGTGTCTCTGCCAATAACCGGAACTCCTGAGTAAATCCTTTACTTATCTTGTAAAAAAATTATAAACATGCATAACTCATTGAGTTAATTATTATGAACTATTGTTTTATTCAACTGTGAGTTAAATATCTTGGGTGTTAGGACAGTGTATTAGATTTTTCAGCAAATTTAAAAAAAAAATTAAATATTCTGGCTGACCTCAGTGGTTTTGTAGATTTCTCTTTTTGGCTGCTTGTGGGAAGTGATGGATGGAGCTAAATGGTTCATTTCAGTGGAAATCATCTCTTCATTCACTGAACAGAAAAAGGAGGAGACTTCCTGTCACAAATGGACAACTCAAGCAAATTAAGACACCATTTTTCTCAATACCACTACTTCAGTAAAAAATGACTGTATCTGGTCATACTGTTTTCTGTCTAATGATCTAGACAGCACTATTTACCTGGAAGCTTCTTGGCTATCAGTTAATATTCATTATCTGCTGAAACCATCTGGTAAAGACAGCTTCCTATTGCCTAGAGTTGCTAAATATTCAGTTCCTCAAAGTACAGAACATAAATCTCATGCATAGGGTTAACACATTTGCTCAAGCTGTCAAGTTTGTTTTTCAGAGATGAACTGATCAGATATTGTTCCAATAGAGATAGTTTTACAAAATCAGCATTCATTGTATTTTTTCCTATGAATGTTATGAATTGTGGCTTATCTCATTTACTCCTTTACAGGGTGCATAATAGTAATTCTTTTTCACACTTTAAAGCTGCAGTGTGTAACTTTTGCAAAGATTGTGTTTTACATATCTGTTAAAACTGTCACCATGTTTTAACAATTTCAGACAGATAATCTGTGAAAAGATCGAGCTCTTCCACCTCGTCCATGAGCTGCTACTGCTGTCTGAGGAAATGCACCATTACTGACCAAAAACAACCTATCATAGTGAAGAGTCTTACAAATGTCAATGAACCTCATGAATGCAATGTTCAGTGTGCTAATGGAGGAAAAACAACTTGGGATTACAGAAAAACCACTACACGCCGTCATCGGTGGCTATGCTGACTAACCTAGTATTCACAACAGGATCAGCTGACAAAGAAAAGTTGTAGCCGTAGCACTCAGCAAGGGGAATGAGTGCCATGAGATTGTGATTGACAAGTGCTTAGACCTGCCTCCGGACTCTGATTGTTTGTTTCTAGTTAAGACTGGGAGAAGGCAGAGAAGCTCCATTTTTTTCACAGATTATCTGTCTCCTGTTACATGATCACTGTGTTGTGACTCACAACAATGACAATATAAACATATATGTGTAACCCTGTCAATGTCAGATGACACCTCGCTGCTTCCGAAAACTCTGCGTTGTGTTTTCCTTAAGGGTTGTGGTCGGAACGACGTTTGAGGCAGGAATTCGACACACATGGCGGTTCAGACTATTTATTCTGATCACTTGACAGTGCAGTGGTTTCGCCTTCAGAATTCACAGCAAACACTTCAGAATTCACAGCAAACACTCCGTGTTAACTTTTCTCATTAACGCATTTATTTATTTATTTTTTGTTTGTTTTCAAATACAGTATATATTAAACAAAGAAAAAACAATACAAAACTAACTACTCGGACATTAAATGTAACATTTGACTACAGTGAGGAGCTGGCGGTCAGTATTGCCTACCTTCAGAATTCACAGCAAACACTGACCGTTATACTGCCAGTGCATAGTAACAGAAGCCAAAGCACAGCGTTCATCAACGGACAAACTACACAAACTTCCACAACCCAAAGAACAAATCTAACATCTTGGTGGCCTACGCTGACATATTTAATCCACTGCCCTACATCCACCCGTTGTTTAATTGATGGCTACTAAACTTCCAACTCCCGAAATTGGCGCCTCCACTGACACATTTAAGTCACTACCCTATGTATGTTTAAAACAAATAAAGATAGAAAATAAAAAATATAAAAAAAAAATCAAATATATATATATATATATATATATATATATATATATTCCAACAGATCCAGGTTTCACCTCTCGCCCATTTCCGTCTTGTTCCAGTAGCCCATTTGTCATCAAGGTGCTCTGGTTCCCCAGCACCTGACGCAGACCTTGTTTGGCCGGGCGACGTCTGAGCCAGCATGTTATGCATATCAATGTCTCTCATGGTATGAGGTAGGCTATATAGCTCCAAGGGTCTTGGCTAAGGACCCATACTGCATAGCTCAATTTCACTGTTGTAATTCAGAGAGGAACTGGAGAAGGCCTGGAAGGTGAAGACCACAGTGGTGCCTGTGGTCATCGGGGCCCTCGGGGCAGTCACCCCCAAACTGGAGCAGTGGCTAAAACAAATCCCAGGAATTTACATATACACGACAAAACCACAAATATATCACTTCTTCAATCAGAATATTTTACCCGTCTAAAATGAAAAGCTATTGCTCTAATCCTTTTATTAGAATATTCTACCTTTTTAAAAATATTTTAAATATAGAGGTGTTTATAATAAAACAATATTAGACAGGGGAATCAAGTTTTTATTGAAATTAAATTAAACGCAGACATCTACAAATACAGATCACCGCAAAATCTTTTTTTCGCATTAATCTTTATCAAATGAAGCGCAGTCAAATGTCCACCAAACTGTGCGGGTCACTGTGCACCTGAAATGATGGGATATGTTAATATACACTAATATTACACCATAGACACAGCTTCAATCTCACATAATATTGCTACTAACATGCTCTATTTAGCACATTTTAATTAAAAAGGTAGCGCAGTTGGTAGAGCTGTTGCCTTGCAGCAAGAAGGTTCTGGGTTCGATTCCCAGCCCAGGGTCTTTCTGCATGCAGTTTGCATGTTCTCTCTGGGTACTCCGGCTTCCTCCAACAGTCCAAAAACATGATAGTCAGGTTAATTGGCCTCTCCAAATTATCCCTAGGTGTGAGTGTGTGTGTGCATTGTTTGTCCTGTCTGTCTCTATGTTGCCTGTGACAGATTGGCGACCTGTCCAGGGTGTACCCCGCCTCTCGCCCGGAACGTTAGCTGGAGATAGGCACCAGCAACCCTCTCGACCCCACCAAAGGACAAGGGTGTATAGAATATGGATGGATGGAATAAGAGTATTACATTAAAATATTTTAAACTATAGGGACAAATAGCCCACAAAAATATGTTTTGTCCTAACTAATGTAGTTGATGCCAAGCAATGACTTGTTTACAGTATACAGTATAGTAACGCCTGTCATATAAACTTAAAACATGAAGCAATGGAGCAACGTAATGAAAGCCAGGTATTAAATAAATTAAATAAAGCTTAATGTAATCTTCAATGAAATAAAAGTCGAAACAAAACTTCCACAGGTAGGATGTATTGATAAGAAATCTGCTGAGTAAGTATGCAAGATTTCCCCCAGAAAATTTGCCAAGCCTGGTGCACTTGAAATGATGGGATTTTATACAGCAGCCAGTCTAGTTTTTGAGATGAAAAATGTTTAAAGTTGACAGGAAATTTGAAAATATCACTTGATGATCATGTGAAGATTTACATCTGGACAACAACTATAAAGTCTTAAAAAATGCAAAAAAATTTTAAAGACTTAAATAAATAATGCTTAGCCTGGTGGGAGCACAAGTAAAGCCTGGCGGCCCACCAGGCTTATGATATACTTGGGGAAACTGAGTATATGGCGTTACATCGATGTACACATGCACATTACCACAAGGTAGGACAGATTGATGGGTAGCACAGCTGGTCAGAACACCTGACCAATAGTTTTTTCTTGTTTAAATATGAGAGTAAAGTTGTAGCAATATGAGAATAAAGTCAGAATTTTATGATAACTCTTCATGAAACTGTGCTAACTTGAAGAATACTTAGAATCTTGTAAAGTTATAGCTGGTCAGGTACTCTCAAATAGTGGGGTGCACTATTTGAGAAGTTCTGGACTACAGAGAGAGGTTACACATGTACTGATGATAAATTAACATGTTAGGGTAATAATTGGTTGAATGCAATGAGCATGTGTTGTGGTCCTTGCACTTTATCTGGTATAATGGCTCTTTAGTATGAAGGACCAAAACCGGCATAGAAGAAATAAAAGCATAAATATATATATTTTGTTTTATCCCAGTGGTTTTATTGTGTTACCGACTGCAGTAAAGTTAGTTTCGAGTTGGATATTCCAATATCCGCCAAGCAAGTGGTGTTTAGCTCAAGGTTGAGCCAATTTATGAACGCTAATTTCGGCCAGCCGTTCTCCAGCTCCCTCAGCGCTCTGAGGTTCACTTAGAGACTGTCAACAAACTTCTGAACCAAACACTCCTGTCAAACAAATGTTAATAAATGCCTTGTGACCACCTGACACAAAAAAGTGGTAATTCATGCTTTTACATGAGACACACTCAAATCATATTCAATATTTTAAATAACTTTAATATTAAAAATATAACTTTTTCTTCAATAGCTTCTATATTGTGTGACACACTGACTAGAAGTCAGTGTGTAATTGTTGTACTAAACTGTATATATGAGGCACATGCATTTTTATTCCATTTTAACTAAATTTTTATTTTTGTTACCTATTTTTTTAGTTTAAATTTAGTATTTCTCTTCAATAGCTTCTAGGTCATGTGACCTATTGAGTCAAAATCAGCGTGAAAGTGTTATAGATCTACAACTCTATATCTA
>NW_015115640.1:54749-56672 GCF_001443285.1 Poecilia latipinna
CCGCCAAGCAAGTGGTGTTTAGCTCAAGGTTGAGCCAATTTATGAACGCTAATTTCGGCCAGCCGTTCTCTAGCTCCCTCCTCAAGCTCTCGGAGTTTCATTTCACTTAGGGACTGTCAGCAAATTTCCAAACCAAACACTCCTGTCAAACAAATGTTAATAAATGCCTTGCCTTGTGACCAACTGATACAGAAAAGTGTTAATTCATGCTTTTACATGAGACATACTACTCTCTATTAAAATTTCAAGTCATATTCAGTATTTTAAAATAACTGATATATCTGAACAATTGTTCTACCAGTCTGTACAGATGAGGTACACTTAACTTGAAACGGAGTTGAGGTACACTCAACTCGAAACTCCATCTCGAAACTAACTTCACTGGTAGAAGTTAATTCTACCAACTTCACTAGTAGAACAACTGTTCTACCAGTCTGTACAGATGAGGTACACTCATTTTTACTCGATTTTACCTTTTTTATTCCCTGTCGATAAATAGCTCTACATTACCATGTTACCAGGTGACTCTGAACCCCTCCAGTCACTGAATAGATGCTTAAAACAGACAGATGTGCCAAAACTTTCTGCAGCTGAACAGAAGCTAAACTGAAGTTATTTTTGGAACTAAAGAGGAACAGTCTAGAGTTATAGATCTAGAGTTGTAAATCTATAACAATTTAACACTGATTTCGACTCAATAGGTCAGATGACCTATATAGAAGCTATTGAAGAGAAATACCAAATTTAAAAAAAAAAGGGTAACAAAAATAAAATTTTAGTTAAAATGGAATAAAAATGGTGCCTCATATATAGAGTTTAGTACAATTACACACTGATTTCTAGTCAATGTGGCACACAGTATGGAAGCTATTGAAGAAAATATTATATTCTTTAACATTAAAGTTATTTAAAATATTGAATATGACACAATAGAGGGTAGTGTGTCTCATGTAGCATGAATTACCACTTTTCTGTATCAGTTGGTCACAAGGCAAGGCATCTATTAACACTTGCTTGACAAGAGTGTTTGGTTTGGAAATTTATTGACGGTCCCTAAGTGAAGTGAACCTCTGAGCGCTTGAGGAGGGAGCTAGAGGATAGGCTGGCTGAAATTAGCGTTCATAAATCGGATCAACCTTGAACTAAATGCCGCTTGCTTGGCGGATATTGGAGTATCCAATATCCAACTCGAAACTAACTTCACTGCAGTCGGTAACACAATAAAACCACTGGGATAAAGTTTGTTTTGGTCTGTGGCCTGCAAAGACCAAAGTAGAGCAAAAATTGCATTGAGGACTAGACTAGTGTTTTTCAACCTTTTTGAGTGAAGGTACATTGTTTTAATTGAAAAAATTACAAGGCACACCACCAACCAAATATGTAAACAAAGATACTCTCTAGCCGCCTATATTACATATATAGTCATTCTCATCAAAGTATCTTAAGTAGGAATCAAATAAATCAAATAAACAAAAAAATATTTTTTTCACATTTTGCATTTTTTTTTTAAATTGCACTTAACATGTCCACTTCAAAAATACACCTGAACAGTGCCACAACAATGTGGTCTTAAATTTAAAGAAGTTGTTAAAACTTCGAAGTGTTTTACAAACTAATCCACAAGCATTTTTTTAACCAGAATACAGAAAATAATTCTTATTCTGAAAGAAGCAATAATATTTGGGAAAAATTTCACTGTTACAATATGAAGAGTTGCATGTACAAAATGTCAATCTCTGTATATTTTACCCACCTAGTGTGAAACCAGTGCATGTTTGGATGAAAACAGAGCTGATTTCCTGGCAGAAATTGAAGAAAGACAGCTCTTCCTCAACAGCTCTCAGTCTCTCTCTGTTTTTAGTTTTTATAGTAGCCAGGCTTGAGAAGCTCACTTCACACAGATATGTTGTGGGAAATAGACCC
>NW_015115640.1:59584-63000 GCF_001443285.1 Poecilia latipinna
AGTCATGTTTCAAGGGTCAGAGTAACAAAAAGTGAAGGGGAAAAAAACAATAAAAAAAACATATATAGTCATTCTTATCTAAGTGTCTTGAAAAGGAATCAAATAAACACAAAAATGTATCTTTATCACATTTTACGTTTTTTATTTCAAATTGCACGTAACATGTCGACTTCAAAAATACACCTGAACAGGGCCACAACAATGTGGTCTATCAAAGTGTCTTGAATAGGAATCAAATAAACACAAAAAATTATTTTATCATATTTTACATTTCTTATTTCAAATTGCACTTAACATGCCCACTTCAAAAATACACCTGAACACCTGAACAGGGCCACAACACTGTGGTCTTAAATTTAATGAAGTTGTAGAAAACTTCAAAGTGTTTTACAAACTAACCCACAAGCATTATTTAAGCTGTAATACAGAAAATCATTCTTATTCTGAAAGAAGCAACAATATTTGTTAAAGATTTTACTTCATATTCACTGTTACAATATGAAGAGTTGCCTGTACAAAATATTTGTATATTTTACCCATCTAGTGTGAAACCTGTGCATATGGATGAAAACAGCTGATTTCCTGGCAGAAATTGAAGACAAAGCTCTTCCTCAACAGCTCTCAGTCTGTCTCTGTTTTTAGTTTTTATAGTAGCCAGGCTTGAGAAGCTCACTTCACACAGTTATGTTGTGGGAAATGGACCCATGTTCTTTCCAACTACTGCTGAGCTTCACTCTTTTCCATCACTGTCGTCACAGTCTTGCTAGATGCAATGCTCTCACCGCTACCTTAACATTCATGCATCACTAATTCTCTTGTTTTAATGTAAAATGCTCTGTACCTACTGCCATGTAGTGGTAAGAAAATTACATGATTACTACAGCACTACTACAGCAGAGACACTCGAAGATGGCATTATTTGCAGATAATTAATTCATTTTCAAAATATCTTTTAAGACCAATTACCGTATTTTCCGGACTATAGAGTGCACCATACTATAATAAGCACTTTCAAAAAAAAAAACAACAAAAAAAAAAAAAAACTGGAAACGTATATATAAGCCGCACCGGGCTATAAGCCCCTGGTATCTCTGCTGCTCTCAGTTTTTTATAAGGACCCAGCAGAGGTCTGCGTCCTAATGAATCTGCAGGATATATTAAGGAATGCAGCCCTCCGACTCCAAAGCCGAACCATAGTTTCATTCACGCCGAGCTTACGTGCAGCGGCTTTATTTCCCTCCTGTAGTGCCAGATCGATAGCCCTCAACTTAAAAGCTGCATCATATGAGTTTGAAAACATTTCTCCGTCGTGCTTGCTGCTAGCATGTGCTTGTTCTAAATGAAAATTAGCATGTTCTTCTTTGATTTACAATTTTGATTTCCAATGATTCACTTCCTGCTTAAGAGCCTCCTGGTGGTTGAAGAAAAAGCCACAGAAACGCCGCACCGGGTTATAAGCTGCATGGTTCAAAGCTTAGGAAAAAAGTAGCGACTTGTAGTCCGAAAAATACGGTACCGTAGGTGAAATTGGATAATTTTCCAACACAGTGGCTGAAAAACACTGGTCTAGACAACTCAAAATGTGATGTCCACAAATGTGGACTGCCAGGAGGTTGAGATTAGACAGCTTTGCCGGCAAGTAGGTTTTTGAAAGGCTCTTCTTTTGCTACCTCTTTTTGTCCTGGATGTGTCCAGTTAATAGGACACAACTTGCAATGGTCATGTTTCAGTGAACACAATGAACTATTTCAGTTTATTTGTGAAACCAACCATAGCATGTCACAAGACTTTCAGTGAAAGGAAAACATAAGGATAAAGAAACCAAAAAACATAAAATAAAATAAATATCTGTCAGGGGAGAAAGAATAAAAGCTTTTCTGTGGCCATTTAGTACACCAGTCATCTCCCCACATATTGATTCCCATCAAATATTAATGAACTGGGACTTAAACCATAGGGCAGAAGATCAGAATGCAGAGGCTGCTTTGCTATGTCCTCTACTGTTTGTATTATCTGAATGCTGGCAAAACAGGAATTTAAGAGTAAAATAAAATTCTTTATATCTTGTCCCTGGGTGAGTAGTAGAGTACAACCTACGGATTGTTTAATTCAGAGAAACATTAACTTAACATGCATAGTTTTCAGTCTGGGGATGTACAATATCATCGACTGTACAGTAACATCAGCTGATTCTAGTCATTTCTTAACATTCCAGTATCAATCTGATAAATAAAACTGGGCTAATAGTAGCAACCGATACTTATTTCCATCTTGTTGCTGTTGGTTTCTGGAGGAGAGGGGGGGAAGATGTTGGTCATGTGGTTTTTGTTTGGTCATGTGATTGTGATGCAGCAAAGGACTGTAGGGACTTCAGCTGAAGTAGAGAAGGGTAGTGCAATATGAGTAAATATTGGTTATTGGCCGTAACTGCAATGTTTATATTGGATATCAATATCTACTCAAATTTTAATTTCCCAAGTATTTTGTATGGGAAGGAGAGAACCATCATAAAGAGAGGCCCAGCTGGGATTCAACTGTCTTACTCACAACTAGACCTATCACGATAACACAACAGAGACAACATATAAAATGAGTTATGAAGACACTAAACAAAATTGTTCTTCAAAAAAAGAGACCAATGCACAAGACTGAAGACTTTTGTCATCTAATTTTTGGTAAAAAGAGAGAAAAGAGGAAAAAAAAGATAAATTATGCAAATTATTGAACTTGTTTTAATTTATCATGTGATTAATTGAATTATTGTGACAGGTCTTCTCACAATAGATGTTCTGCTTTTATATTTCAGATCAGTAGATGTCCTAACTAAATTTAATGATTGCAAATAAGTTATTAAAAAGCACACCGTGTTTTAATAATAGAAGGACCAAGATGCAGCTTCTGTATGTATGCTGTGATATAAGTGTTACAAAAAGGAAATTGTTTTAAAACTTTATTTAGAAAATACATTTCCCACCTTCTTTGTGTCTGTTATGCAACACGCAGAAATGAACTATGGTTCTTTATACCATTATCTTTGGATTTGATACAAGATGTTTCTGTTGTTTGTGACTGTGTTGTGTGTCGCTGTTAAACACTCAATAACATTTTTATTCCATCTGAAATGTTTGATATTTTAAGGTCTACTACATCAAGCAAAGGGTATCTATGGCACTATTTGAGTACTGTATGTCCAAAACTTCAACATAGCCTAACCCGAAGTTTTGTCCGGGTTGGGCTAGATTTATTTACCTGATGGTGGCTTGGGCTTCTTTGGCCCATAAGTCTACAGTAGAAGTGTGCCGATCGATCGACCACCAATCATAATTGGCCGATTTCCTTGGAAAAGTGTATGATCGGTAATCGCCGATAACGGTCTCTTGTTGCCGATCACACAAACTGATCGCCTGCATCTCATT
>NW_015115641.1:0-7792 GCF_001443285.1 Poecilia latipinna
ATTCATTTATATGAGTCATTATAGGAAGGTAATCAAAGTTTCAACACAAATGTAAACTTTTACTCAAATGACAATGTACAAAACAGCCAAGTCATTTAGTGCTTCGAAATTCATCTGAAAAGAATGTATTTGAGGGAAGTTTGCTAAATGTTTTCAAAGATGGCTAAAATGCTAAAGTGCTGACTGAAAAACTAGTTCTGCTGCTAGCGCATTAGCGGAGTTGAGCTGAGTGCATTTTCAAAATCAGCAAAAACACTATGAGAAATCAGCGTAGTAATGGAAGTGTGCCCACTACTCACACTGCTTCTAACCACCAAAATAAACCATATTTTATTTTATTTTTTGTAAAATATAGAGTAAATGCAATCAATAGAGTAGAATGAGTGCATAGAGATCATACAACATGTCATTTCAATGACTCTACTCACTATAGTGGATTCCCCTATGCAGATTTTTCAAAATTACTAATAATACCAAATTATTCCTGGAAAAGCTGCATGTTGGTAGATTTTTTTCATACACCATGTCTAAAATGCAGTTTGTTACTTGGCATGGTAACTTGGTGCTGATTGGCTGTAACCCCAAAGTGAATACCAAGTGTAAGTATAATTTTGATTTTGTGGAGATTAGAGAACACTAACAACAAAATCAAACTTGTGAACATGATATTAGTTTTTAGAAATCAATATATGGATTCCAAATATGGCATCCACACCCCTTTGTGAGTGAATGTAGATTTCTGACTACAAGTGGAAGCTTGCAGAAGAAATACATTCCATGCTTCATGTGTGGCATATTTACTCACTGACATTTAAATCTTCAACCATTTTGCAAAGTCTTTGTGGATGACTCTTACCTTGCCCTCACACTTCCTGTGGGTGCCTGTCTTGCATACTGAAAGAAACATAAAAATGACAGAATTTTTTTTTTTTTAATTTAGTCAAGTAGAAAGAGCACAGTCTTTTTTATGTCCAAAGAGAAACAATCACCAAACTGTTGGAACTTATTTAAACTTATATTGATTCTTTTGTCTAAACTATTCATCCCGACAGCCTAGTAACACTCTTACCTCTGCAGAAGGAGCCCACGTTGTCGATGTTCTGTCGACACACGCTGCACTGCCGTTTCTTCTTGAACGTCTTTTCCTTGAAGACATGGGGCTCTCCCTTCACTGCCTGTTAAACAACACACACACACACACACACAAACACACACACACACACACACACACACACACACACACACACACACACACACACACCACTGCTGAATGACTGAGTACAGACACCTGATACTGGCTAGAGTGCAGCAATATGTGGATGCCTGCTCACAGAAACACTGAAAGAATCCTGTTTTGACCTCAGATGTCTAACAGGAGCCACATAGACACTAGAAACAGAGCTATTTTACAAAACCAAACCAATGAGGCAATGCATGAGTGACTGAGAGGACTGTAATTATGACAGGAGCTCTGAGAGACCAGCTTTAACCTGTTTGTCTGACTGACTTTTCTTCGTGCATGAAAGCTCTGTATGTGCACAACAATAGCAGCATCAGTGCTCTGCACCTTTTGCCTCTTGAACTTCTTCTGGTTGTGTAACAGTCTTCCAGTAATGATCCTCGTGGTCCCCGCCCATGCCTCACCTATAATCCCATCTCTGTTTGTGTTTTTGTGTGTTAACTGTGTGGGTGCAAGACAAGAGAAAATATGAATAGATTTTTACAGGTCAAAAAAAAAAAGAAAAAAAAAAAGAAAAGAAAATTCAGCTGATCTAACAGCTGAAAGACAGCTGGACAATGTGAAACCATGAGAAACGAACCGGGTCCTTTTCTCATGTGAACATGTGTGTCAGTGTGGACAGCAGTACATGTGCTGCAGTCATCCTTCCAGAGACTCTTTGATGAATTTGAACACTACAACACCTACAAACAAGGGCTCATCTGAAGATAAATAATTGAAGAAGTTCACAAAAGAAAGAAAAAACATGGGCACGTCTTTTGGAAAATCGCAAGTAATCAGCAGCAAATTTTAAAGTAGCAAATTTAGTGCTACAAACTACAGTGTGTTTATCTGGGAATTCATGTTGCATATAAACACATGGCATATCTACAGAAAAGGATTAGGTCGACTAAAAAAAAAAAAAAAAGAATGGGGACATTTTTCTCATAATTCTGATTTTAAACTTAGCATCATCAGACAAATCTAGTCTTGAAACTCAAATCTACCAACTAATTTTGGAGAAAGACTCAGTGTGGAATAAGAGCAGGTTTACAAATCCTATAGCAAATAAGAATCAGTTATGCAATAATTTTTCATATTTTCCGTATTATGTATTTCCGCATTATTATGCTAACAGCATAACTGATGAATGAAAGGTTATTCATTTGGATTTTGATATAGATTGACAGAATTAGAATTGTGAATTTAAAGTCAGAATTATGAGAAAAAAAAGTTAGATTTCTGAGATTAAACTCATATATTTTTAATGGCCCTAATTCTCTTCCATAGACATAAAAAATAACATGATTTTAAGAGTTTTACAGTGAAGACTAAGGAATAAAACAATAGACAATTCCCAGGTTTGAATATATCACAGATATGCCAGTATTATGGATCACTTAGAAAAACAAAAAAAGAGTTTGGTTATTTATTGCACACGCATTTCAAGACTGAAGATGAAACAAAAAGAAACAAGTTGAAATGTGAAAAAAGTCAAAGTGGCAAGAACCAGATAGAAATGAGAAGAAATTGGGAAAAGCATTTAAAGTTGAAATGACAGTGGTGAAAAGATTTGTTTTAGAATGAGATTTAATACCAAAGACCATGAACACACACGGAACATATTTGACACATAATAACATGCTTAGAAAGAGCACATGAATTATAGCATTGCCTCAACTGTCAATTGAAAAATGCCCCAAGGTTTTCCTTCTCTTTCTACCAGAGATAAAGAGACTGCTAGAAATTCTGGGATTTAGGCCGTAATGACATGTGTCTAATTGGACATAACTCTGGTCACTGATATTTTGTTCTGTTATATTAAGACTATAAAGACTGAATTAATCTCCTTAGTCATCTTCCCTTTGAGCTAAACTAGAATCACAATAAATCCAGAGAGCTTTCTCTTGGGGTGCCTGATAAGTTCCTTCTAACCCTTTGTTTTTCATTATTTGTTGGTTGTTTTGTTCCTTATTTATTATATGTAGAATCAGCAAATGCTAGTACTATATATTAGGCTGATTAACAGTACATTGAAACTTTAATTCCATTATTAGCTCAAACTGATTTTCTCAGTCTTTTTAGTTGGCATGTCTATGACTGATTACATAAAGAGTCATCTTTCCTCCACTTCACCTAAACTTTGTGTTTGTCATAAAAAAATCCAATAATATACACTGAACTTTACTGTTGAAGGGTATAAATACATCTGCAAGGCATTTGTATGGGTTCTACATTTGCTGGGTAGGGTTTTTTCCTTAGCAACAGCAGAATACCAGACCGTTTGGACATGTTTTCTATTATCCTTCCTTTTCTGACTGTGTTCTGGGAATTGACTGTGTTTGGGCAGCTGCCTGCCTGGTGTCACCTCACCTAACCCAGCTGTGTTCAACAGCGTCTGATCCACTCCGGTACAAGTGTACTCTGATCACAGTAACCTGGACAGTGAAGGTGCACACGGTGGGTGGCTCAGGGGGGCTGATACCAGTTATGTCATTTGATATTGTTGGGTGAAAGGTTGCCTTTTTACCATTACACTTAGAAACAACCAAGGTAGATGTTTTACAGACTTAACCTCCCCCCCACTGCATTTAGCTTAACTTAAAAATGTGTTCTTGTTAGAAACATCTAAAGGGAAATGCAGTGGGAATGAGTTTAACTGGGCCATATTGATTTATTTCAGACTTAAGCAATTGTGTTTCAACAGAACGGCTGGTTGAAATTGACGTTCATAAATTGGATCAACCTTGACCTAAACGCCGCTTACTCCGCGGAGCGCCGATATCTAATATCCAACTTGAAAATAACTTCACTGCGCCCCTGATCTCCAAATTATGCCCCACCTCTTCAGTGACAACTCTCACACAGACAATACAAGTCTCATCCCCATTCATTCATTCATTCATTCATTCATTCAGACAAGTATTAGTTCACACACACACATACATTTTTGACCTATCATTCAGAATAGTATGTCTGTATGCTTTGTGTGTATGTATGTGATATTTTAATAGTGAATATGCGTAATCTTAGTCTTTCGTGTGTGTGAGAAAGAAAAATTGTTCTCAGTATAAAAGCAAACACCAGCTGAAAACGTAGCAAAGGTTGCAAATTTGGTCCCCGATTGAACAGAGCATACTTATGAGGTGTGAAAACACTCTAAGAGAAATTAGAAACCCTTAAAAGTGGTTTTGACAGGTCAAAACAAAACAAAACAAAACAAAACAAAACAAAAAGAGAGACACAAAAAGAAAACAGGCATGCGTAATCGGCCAAAAGTGAACTAGAAAGTTATGGATTTATCCTGAAGCAGTGGTCCATCCTCAAACTGTTCACATTTCAGCCAGCAAGATGAGTTTTGTGGCATCAACCATTGCTGCTTCAGTGATACATACAGCAGATTACAGCAATACAGCAATTAACTGATGAGTTAATTAAAGCAAGGCTGTATTGAGAACACAAACAGCTTTTGCAACCATCCTACAGTATTTATATCCATTTTCAGAGAGCATGCAATCAGTTTCCTCTATAAAATTTTGCAATCGTTTTGTGAAGTGTCCACAAACACAGGCATTAGCATCCTCATGGGGCCGCGGCGAGTTTAAAAAAGCAACCAGTTACTGTCAGCTGAGGCCGCAGTGGTGATGTGGGCTGAGATATAAACACACAGAGGAGAGGCTGGCAGCATTCTTCCTTCTTCAGACACAATCACGATCACTATATAATCCAACCACACGCAATCATGGTCAGACAGTGATACACGACTCAGCCACTGAGTGCTCTATAAGGTGCTGTAAAGTTGCTCTATGCTGGTTCATGTAAGGCAACTGCAGGGGGAAACCACAACTAAATGAGGTTGAGGTTCCACTCAATGAACCTCCATTTCCAACTCTGCTAAACACAAATCTTTAAAATGTTAAGAGCTAAAACTCATTTCAGTTTGAAAAATTCACTTGCTTATAAAAGCTGTGCAGTTACAAAATAATACATTTATGCATAGGGTTTATTTAGGAGGAAATTTGTTTTCAGCCCCACATGAAGCCTTCCCAATGCAATACAAAAATGGAGGACTGGAAACTCATCCAGACCACCAGCTGAATGCACCACATCGAGAGGTGCTTTGGTTAGCTATGATTGCCCTAGAGTTGTAATGAAATGTCACCAAATTAAAACAGTACGCTATGTCTACCCAAGTTGTAAGCCATCTTTTGAATTCCTAAGATGCAGTTAGAATGACTGCGATGAAGCCGACACCACATTTAAATTATTTTTTGTGGCAACATTTGGATGTCATGGTAGAAATAATAAATGTTGAAAGATCACAAGACAAGAAACAAACCATTTATATATACCATTAGGAAATATTCTGATACAACAACAATCTTCCAAATATGATGCTAATTCCTAGCTTCTTGTAAGAATAAAACTGAAGGGCTATTTTACCTGTATGTCCCTTACTTGTAGTGATTTGTCTAGTAATTGACCTCAGAACAAAATGAGTGGAAAAAAAGTGGATGATGAGTCCAGAAAATGATCAAAGCATAATTGTCAGATCATACCATCACTTCTGCATTAGGCTTTCTGCAATGTGAATAAGTGGCTAAAAGTTTAGAATGTATTTCGCCAGAAGCTGCTCCTCATATCGACTTGGGAGTCCAGCAGAGGAAACCAGAATGGAGGACGTTTACAGCTTTGTGGAGGATTACAACACAGAAACAGCTGGTGGAGTCACTAAAAACAATCCGTAATGCCGAGCTCAGTCCCCAGGATGGTAATTACTGTCACTGCTGCACTGAATAAAAAAAACCTTTTCCTCTGCAAGAGCAAATCTGTATGAATCACTAGAAGCTGCTTCTGCACCCTAAAAATAAACAACAAAGAATATTCCAAACACTTCTAAAGCAGCATGAACTATTTTACCTTCAAGTATCCTGTTCTACTCCCTCAGGAACCGAGGCATCCTGGACAAACCACTGCCAGCACACAACATGTGACCACTCATAGGCTCCGCCAGTCAGGGCCTGCCCACATTTCCACAGAAGTGACACAAGTTGTAAACAACAACCTGAGCCCTCGCAGAAAGTAGCTGCACTTCCAAACACGCTCACGTGCAGATGTGCATATCCCTGCAGACAGATGGTGAAAACAGACTGCAGTCCCTTTTTCCTTTTCCTGTCCCTATGTGCTCCAGACACCCCCACCCCACCAACAAACCCCGACTTCCCAGGATAACATCTGCGACACACAACAAGCTCCTTTTTCTGATATTTTTAGCCTCTCAACAGGGAAAAAAGGAATCAGAGATTTCTGGAGTCAAAGAGTTGCTTTCTAACAAGACTGCCCACCCCCTAGTCCCAAACCCAAACCCTCTCGGCCTGCCGTCACAGAACAGAAGCTGGATTCAACATTCGGTAAGGCGGACACAAACATGAAAATCACTAATGTGAAAAAACAAATAGAGAGCGCAAGTGATTCAAGGCCACACATATCTGGAAACTCTAAAATAGTGCTGATATTTGGACAGTGATGGACATTGTCTCTGACCAGACCGTCCTGACGGCAGGATTGTGACCAGATGAGCTGGGGCCATAGACCTCTCTTTCACTTACTGTGACATGATTCCCTTTGTCAGATCATTAGTTTCAAGCTACATTTCCATTGATCACATAATTGCTCAATTTGACATTTCGAAAATTAATTTGTTGAATGGAAACACTGCAAACTCTCCTTTTCTTGATAAAAAGTTTTGCTGCCTGGATGAGGCGCTTTATTGGCTTAATTGAAATATAATTTCACAAAACTGCAATGGAAAAATTTGTTCACATCACGTGAGTCACATAATCAACAAATGTATGTTGCCACTGTTGCAAACCACGTGTGATTATAATTGAATTTCTTATTTTATGGAAACATCACAATTGTGAAATTGTGTGTGTGTTTTTTTTACATTAGCAGAATATTGGCAAAGTTTGCGTACATTTCTAATGTGAACGCAGCTTCCGTCTAAGCAAAGCCACGTTCCTTCACATGGCAGTCAGAGGGGCAGGTGTTTACAGTCTGTTCTGTAAAAGAGCTGCTGCTCAATAGCAGTTAATCACATAAACTTCTCTTGAAGATGATAAAATAATCAATTAAGGCTTCTTTCCTGACTAACTCCTAACCTAAATTGCACAAAATTTAACAAAATCTGATTTGTGCTATTTCCTTTGTCATACATTGGCTCCCTCAATTGACATTTAATTAAAAATAATGGCTGTCACATATGAAGTATAAAATTGCTTCTTTTTTCAATAAACCCTATCTTCTGTTATCTAGCTGGCTTAGAAATGCTACTCCAGTCATAAATCTGGCACTGTATCTACAAAAAATAATAGATAAAACAAGGTGTTCTTTGGCCAGTCAGTGTTCGTATTAGTGAGTGAACAGAAATCCACCATTTTGCCTCTACACTGCAGCTCAGCTCGCTCAATGAAAGCTACAACACTTTTCCATTGATTAATGGGCTCTTTGCACCTAAGGCGTTGACGTCACATCTCCAGGATATAATGCGGCTCACTTTTTTCCGCTTTGAGT
>NW_015115641.1:11368-35161 GCF_001443285.1 Poecilia latipinna
AAAACGAAATAACACGGAGACATGAAGCAACATATTTTTCTAAAAGCAGCAACTTTGAACCTGAACAGCTGAACCAGGTCTCAACAAGACTCATAGCTACTGTCAAGCTATGAGGCTTGTTGAGCTCCGTCAGGCAAAAAGTCCGAACCGTAACCTCCCCGTTAGTCTGTGACACTAACAATAAACACACATAATATACTTGAAAATAAGATGAATACATCTTATTTTCAATGTTAGAATGTTTAGATACTTAAATAGCACATTTTACAAGAACAATGTCCGAGAATATTGCCTACTAGCATAAGCTAACGTTAGCCACAAAGTTTAAGTAAAACTCACCTTCGTGTCAGTGAATGTATAACGAGGCGAACATCTTAAAACCTTTCTCCAGCTGACTTGTTGGGGCTTCGGGTCGATGTAAAAACCTTGGCCAAGCACTGCAAGCACCTAATGTAAATGATATTTGTATTGGATCGGAAACAATCGAGCCGCTTTACCCCGAACGCGGAAGCTGAGGTGCAAAGAGCCCATTTGGCTGCTTGAAAATATTCTCATGGAATGTTTCAAAATGAGCAGCATGGCTATTAGACCAAACTAATACTTAATCCATCCAGTCTTGTTCTATTGGTGTAGAACAGCCAGAAAGAATACTTCTGAAACTGTTACTGAATATAAAAGGTGTTCATCAAAATTGGAGAAAACTTTAGCATACACCATGAACGTCTTACAGGAAAGCAAACAAGTTTTATGCCTTTGATCTGTAGCCCTCTTCTTTAAAGAAAGAAAAAAAACTTATGTAACATGTTTCATTTGAAAGTGGTACCTTTAAGTGTTTATTCAGATATGTTTGTTAATTCCCATATTTTGTCTGTTCTTGAACTGCTCACTGGAAAGTTTCTCTTTTCTCTTAATGTGATTGAATGAGCAGCTGCCCGTCTCACGAAGTTGACCAATTGCGACAAACTAAGGCAACGTAATGTAACCTTAGGGGGAGGGACCTTTATTAGGCAGGTTGATGAAAAGAAGTTAATATTGAAAAAGATATGGGGTGTAATGGCGGCGCTTCACGGAAGATTCTTGTAAGTTTGAGCTCTTAGTAACTGGTTTTAATGTTATTACTTTTTATGTTATGTTTTGATAAACAGAAATTAGTGTAAAATGGAGAAAGAAATTATTCAATGACTGGCGCTGAAGTTTAATTGTGTCTGTATTCTGTTAGAAATGAAACATGGACGCTGTTCCTTTAGCTTGAGCGGAAGCGTTGTGCTCATAATGGCCTTATGTTTCTGCACCGAATTCTTGAGTAAGTGGAATTATTGCATTCAAATTTATTTAGGTCTTTGTAATATGTGCTATGAGCTAATTTGGGATTTGTATACTATCTAAATAGTAGACTTTGATGGGCTGCCAGGTACCTCTGCACCAGAAGCCTGGTAGACTTCACTCATTGCATGAGGTTCATCTCCATCCCATATGCAGACAACGGACTGAAGAAGCCTGAAACTTCATTGGTCTGGACAAAAGGGGGTTTGCGTCGGATCATCTATCATGACTGTGGGTTTCTAAGGTAACTGAGAGCACACATTAGGAAAACCACACCTATGAGCTCCAACAAGCGCGCAAATAAAGTAGTACAATCAGTTAGTCATAAAGGACTAAAAATCCCGGGGCACTGTTGATTTATAGTTCTTATAGGGAAATCGGAAGTGGCTGAATCAGTATCTGCAGGTCAGAGATTCTGAAGTGACGATAAAAAATATGACCTCAAAACTTAAGAATAATTTGTTTTAAAGGAGCTCCACCGCCCAAAGTTATCCATTCTCAACCAGCCTCTAAGTTTATGCACTACAACACGGCCGGCCATTCACTGACGTGTTTGTTGATTCTTGCAAGCTTGAATTCCACCCTCCATTGAGAGTCTTCCACCAGCATCTGGGTCCCTGCATCATTTGTTGGCATTACCTCTTGCGTGCGTATTAATAAATGGAAGTCAGCCTGCGTGTGTGTGCCTGTGTGTGTGTGTGTGTGTGTGTTTGCATTTATCCAAAGGGTGGGACAGTTAGTGCGGGAAACGGAGACTGCCTGTTCCTGTAGTGAGGTCAGCATGTTGCCATGATCCACTTCCGCTCCCCCAGTAGGACTTCTGGTCCAAACACGGCTGGGACATACAGAGAATTTCTTATTACAGCAACACTGACACTTCATTCTGTATGCATATGATGTCAAATATAAATGTGCTAGGGTTAGAAATGTTCCAGCTGTGCTATGATGTGTAGTAAGTATTTGACTTTACCCAGGGTAATGCTGTTGTCCGAACAATCTGAAATTCTTCTCTTAGCTTCTACTAAGTTCGAAGGAAATCCTTCTCATTCACGCCGTTTTAAAGATGGGAATGAATAGCCACTAGTGTTGATCTACAACCAGAGTAACTGCATGTGCCTCCAGGGAACGTCAACCAGCCTCTGTTTCAGCTTCCTGGTTGGCAGTGACCAGAGGGTGTCCCAAGTAAACACAACCATCATGTGCCATCAAACCTCTCAGTTACACCCCGTAATTACAAATATAGACTACCGACTGTACGCCGAACACAAGCCTCGACATTGTATTTCTGGTCACCAAGTATCTCCATGGGACCTGCTGCCCACAAGCCTGGCTGGAAGGTGACACGCTTCTTTGAATTTCCTGCCCAGGTTTTCTCAGAAAGTGGGACTTTTCCACCTCAAGGCCACTTTCCAATCTGATTAAAATGCGTGTTGACGTCCGTTCATCCACATGGGTTCACACGAAAGAAAAATGACCGAACTGCTATCAGAAAAGGAAAGGTTGGAGAGGTTGGACAATGTTATCTAGCCGTTAATCCGAATCTGTTTTTCCTCTTGTTGCAAGTAGGATGGAAGCCAAAATTTATTGGACATATTAGTAAAGCAGTCTGTCATTACTCGTTACAGCGGACCCCTGGTATTCGATAAGAGTAAGACATCACAACCTCTTGAAATACTTGAGACCCGCCAATAAAAATACTTAGAACTGCCTACTTTAATGGTTTAAAAACAAAATGTACCTTAATATGCATTAAAAACGCAGTAGAAGCTATTTTGGGACTACGACAGAAGCTAACATTCATAATCTTTCTGTAGCTGCTTTTGGGATAACAGCCAATCAGTGCCAAGGAAAGTGATTGGTGCTTCTGGATTTTCTGCTTTTATATACGGCAATCATTAGCATATCAGGTGGCTTTGTGCCTAGATATTTCAGCTTCTCGAGATGCATTTTGTTTTGAATATTGTAGATATGAGCTACTAAAAAATCTTTAAATAGCCAAAGTTGGAGTCATGTTCCACAGAGGAATACATAAATAGGTGATAAGTGAACCATGAAAAATCAGAGGTCTGCTGTGGTTCACTGTAGTTTTTTTAGGATCCCTATAATTTTTTTATGTGCAAATTCTGGACAATCTTTTGGACAATTTTTAAATCTTTATTGTAAATCTACATCATCTTGTTGGGGTATGACAAGATCTTGCAATATTCAAACACCACAAAGTGAATTCTGTCTTTGCACCATGCAGTTGCTTAATGCATTAGATGTCATTCTTTTATGAGGCTTGGGTGTGAAAGTGAGTGCTTAAATCTTGACAACCTGACATTATGTTTTGATGCTTTTTTTTACGTTGACAGTATAGAAATTCTTGAAACGACCTTGTGTTGACAGAATGGATTAAGACCTAATTCATACCTCCAAGTCTGTGCTACTCTCTGCTCGACTGCTAAGCTTGTATAGCGTGAATTTTAAATTTAAATTTGCAGCTGTACCTGCCCACCAGGATCTGCTGAGACTCTTTTCAGCCAACCCAGATGATTTTGACTATATTGGCTGTGCCAACTAAAGGAACACAACTCCCATTCATAGGGTGGCACCAAACAAACTAAATGGCAAATTGCTTGAAAACCAATTTTAATCAGTATGAACTGATTAAAGTTATTTGCTAGTAGCAGACACTAACTACATTTGAAATGTGCGCTATGAATATTTCATACTTGCATTAATATAACAGCAAAACCCTGGGCTGGCCATTGCCTTCCTAAGTTTTTCCTCTTGATTCTCCTGTGCCTTCAGTTCTCTGTCTCGGAGTTGTGAACATTGATGTTGCTATTCCACGTCATTTTAGTTGTAGTTTGTCAATGGCAGTGGAAGGTGTGAACAAAACCATTCAGTCCGTGTTAACCACACTTCCAAATATTGACCAATTAAAGTTGAAGCTAGAGGAGTGCTTAACCCTCCCGTGTTCTTAAGAGATGGGGTCATTTGAACTCTGCAACCTTTTTACTCTGTGCACAGTCTGGGTTGGCTGGTTATGAGTTTTCATTAAATGTGGTTTTGGGAACTGATGGTATGATGGGACAACCCCCTCCACTTTCTGCTGTCCAACTATGACATTTGCTGGGCTCTTCCTGAGCGTTGCGCTAAGACCATGGGAGGGTTGAGACATTTTACTGCTGGCAAAGATGTTGTAGCCCTACTCACCATAAGGTTGTTTACAGCACACTAAACTTAATCAAACGGGCATTACATATGTCACGGCGATAGGTTAGTGATTGGGTAAAATAAGATCCAGTTGTTAAAACTTCAAAGTCTATTTCTCCAGCAAGTAATCACTTCTCAATAGCCGAGGATCCAGACCCACTGTACAAAATAAAGCATAGACCAAGGGACTGATTTTTACCAGGCAAGAAACAGTGACTCTTACAGTGTGACGTAACCTCTCCATCTATATAATTCGGAAGACTGAAAGGTACCGTTTTCTCCACTGTTGTAGAGATGTAGCAAATAGAAACTGTGCTCAACTCAGATCTGTCTAGAAAGGCTTACAAAAACTGAGATCAGAAATCTGCAAAAAATATTTTTCAGTGCATCTATGTGCATCACTTTTTTTTTTAAATAAATGAAGTTAAATAAATGAGTCAAAATCTAATTTCCTTGTGTTTAACTTTAAAAATCAATACTTGCGGCAAAGACACAAACACACAAAACTTGTGTTGTTGCTTTTGGGAAACCTTTGCACCATAGCTGTACATGCAAACACACGGAGTGTTGTCACAATTGAGCACCAACCTAGAGTAATGCTGTAATGCTGACCTGTCTTTTAAAATTGACCCTCTAATTACTTTAACTCATCTGTGATTACACATGATTGGTCAAATTAGCTACAAATCAAAGACTTAACTCCTCCAACTTCATTATATAATGGTCACCCTGGTAATGACGAGAAACCTGCCTTCTATCCAAGTAGTGCAGCTGTTGCCCTTGGAAAGGAAATGTTGACCCAGATGGAAAAACATTGTAATTTAAAAGAAGAAATCATTAGAAAGCTACACCCAAATTTTACACTTTCAGAATAATCAGAACCAACTAGTTTGCCTTTGAAATAACCAGTTTCATAAATATTTCCAGTGTATTCTTAAAATTGCTCATGAGCAATAGCTGAAACATTGTGAGTGTGTGTGAGAATGTTGAACATGTCACATGACCCTCTGTTCATAACGTCTAATGTCAGCTTAATGAAGTGCGACACTTTGAGCAAGTTCCCAGAGAGGGGCGGCAAGAAGTCAATGCTTCTCCCATACAAACACAATGAGAGAGAGGAAAAGACGAGGTAAAATATCTGTAAATGAAAAATGCAATCTAGAATTTGGTATGCAGATCAAGTTTTAACCCCCCAAAATCCTGAATGATAGTTTTGTAAAACCACTAAAGAGCCCAACTCTGAAGAAGCACTGCTGCACATGAAAACTCCTCATCATACATCCGTCTTCCACTCTGTTAACACGCACTCAGACATACAAGTCAGTCATAGATAACTTAAAACCAAACCCTCAAACTTTCCGACTTGTCTGACCCCTCTCCCAATCTTACCTTGTTCATTTTCCCGCTCATCATGTCCCCTAGTTTCAGATGCAGCGCCTCATTCCCAGTGAAGCCATCTGTTACATGCTCTGCTACAGACTGTGTGAGGTAACTTGTTTTCTTTGCTCTGGTCCTCCCTGGGATCTGGGACTGTGAGGAGGAGCTAAATCCATGTGTGGAGTACTATTACTGTGAGCTAAAAGCCTGATTGGTCGTTTCCAGGAGGGGAGCGTTAGGGCCTGGATTTCAGATTGGCTGAATCACCCAATAATATAGTCAGCGGAGAAACTTCTTAGTTTCAAGCCTTCAAGCCCTGTTTTAGTGCTTGAAAGGGTGAGTTTTATTCATAATGTTTTGTGATTATAATTTAAACAATGAAACCTATTTAACTCACAACTTTGACTTTTAGACACACGGATGCCATGTTTGTAAGATAAATTATTAAAATCTTTTGGTAAAAATAGGAAAAAACCACATAATAAAATCAAGATTTTCTGCCTCGTTCCTACGACAGCATTGGGGCCATTGTAGATAACAAACAAAGGAATATATTTCTGCCAAAAAACTCAGAAATTTTGAGATCAATCTCAGGTATTTTCTAGAAAAAATGAAAATTTATGAGTGTCAAAAGTTTCAAATTTTGAAACTCAGAAATATCTGTTTTTCTTTTTTCTAGAATATTTCTGAGATTATTCTAAAAATTTCACAATTTTTCTGTCGAAAATTTACTCATGATTTTTTTATTCTATCTGCAATGTCCCTAATATGCCTTCACATGTTACAGACAGTGGCTAAAGGTGGTTCTAGACTTGCAAGACTTCTTATGTGGAAAAGATTTTGTAACAAAAGCAGCTAATTACAAAGTTGGAAACATCTCAACTTTTCATTTGGTTTCATTTTGGTGCAAATACGGCCCATATTTCAAAACAAAAGGTGAGGATGCTAGTACTGGTGTTACCTAACCCTGCTTACTGCTCTGCCTCTAGTGGCGCCCTTACCACGATAGCCGAAAGTGACATAACTGAAGGAGAACGTCACAGCCTGCGCAGATAAAAACAACCTGCACATACAGAAAGTTTTAACTATTTATGAACATATTGAACACTTTTGAGCTCAGCAGTCAAACGGCAGCTGTTTGGTTAGGCTTTCCTCCAATTATGTATCCAATTATGTAGGCCCCTGGGATGCAAAAACTCTTATGTTCTTTTTTGAGGCATAGCTTTGTCTTTGCATTTAGAGACTCATTAAGGTAACCAAATTTTTGCCTCGGATAATGTTTTTTTGCCATTTAAAAGAACCTTGAAGATGCACTTTAAAGAAGATTTAGCTATATTCATCCTTACTTGTATTAAGAGACTGATAGTTAAATCACCGTAGAACAGTTTATGTAATGATAAACAGCTTGTAACACTGAATGCACTAAAATAGCAAAGTTCCAGTCAACAGTTTAAATTAGATACTTACAAATATATTTAAAAAATTTGTTTTAGTGCTGTGGTACTTTATTTAACCAGACAAAAACTTCTCATATATGCAGTTGTCTTCTGAAAAACTTTACAGCTGTATATTTAAAAAATAGTATTTCACTTTTTCACTTTGTGGTCACATCTCCATCTGATTTAATGTTTGTTTGCTTGCTGATAACTTTTTTGCAAATGAATGGTTTAAGTTTAAGTCATATGCCGTTTGCTTTTCACAGTTAGGATTATTGTGACTACATGTTCAATATATTACATCTTAATTTTATTTATCAGCTTAACAATATCAATTTTATGGAGTATTAGAGATCTAAACTTTGAGAAAATCTCTCTTTATCCAACTCTATTTTTATTTATTTTTTTGCTCTGTTAAAAGTTCTCTGTAGTCCGTTCTATGCATAAACATCCCAGCAGAGGCAGCAATGCTTCACTGTGGGTCAGTAGCATGTCCTAGTGGTGAAATAGAAAATTGCAACTGAAAAAAAAATTATTAGCAATTTATCACATTTATCCAGTTTTTAATTAGAACTTCTCTGCATCCAAGAGCTTGAACTCTTTAACTGAATCTTTTAAACTGTGACTTTAGATTGCAGTGTTTGAAAGCTGAACTAATCTTTCCAAGTTTTATTTCTGCAATAGTAAAAGCATTTATTTTTTTAATGCATAGTTCAATATAATTAAAGCTAAAAAAGTGCTTATAGTCAACATTACCTTATACTCATAGATGAATGCACATGCATTCCTTTCAAGTTGCCCGTCTCTAACTTTAAGCTCTTAATATTCTCCAGTCTGAGACTTTTGTCTGCTCCTACAGTCTCTTAGTCACTTCCATATGTGTTGCACTCATGAGAAGGCTGCACAGTATAGTAGTGCCAAATAGAAGTTTGAGTTATGACATGTGTAGTAAGACCCCCCCGACCCCCACTTACCAAAAAGCATGTGCAGTAATGCACTCTGTTCTTTCTTTTCAAAGATTTCCAGTTCATGACTGAAAAATGGAGACCTACAGAGCCCTGTTAAAGGTTTCATTTGCCTTAAACTTCTACACATTCCTTCATATCAAAAGCACAAGCTTTAATGTATATTATTGGAATTTTATGTATGAAAAGGACACAGAGTAACACTTAAATGTGCAACAGGAAAAAATATTTTGCAAGTATATATACTGGAAGTGTGGTGGACATTTACATTAAGCCCCCTTTATTCTGATACCATAAAAAAATCCCAATGCAATCACTGGTCGTTGTTTGTCAAATAGGCCTCAGATGTTTGTTAATGAGATCGAAAAGTAACGAAGATGGAAGAACAACACAACAGACAGGTCATGGAGGAAGTTGTGGAGAAGATTAAAGCATATCTGGATTCTTAAAATAATGTCCAAACCTACATGGCCCTGTGTAAAAAATAAAATAAAAAAAATAAATAAATAAAATGAAATCAAATTTTAAAAACGTGATTGCCCCCTAACCCTAATAACTGGTTGGGACACCCTTAACAGCAACAACTGCCATCAAGCATTTGCAATAACTTGCAGTCTTTTCAAGCTGTGGAGGAATTTTGGCTCAGTCATCTTTGCAGAATTGTTGTAGTTCATCCACATTGGATGATTTAACATGAACAGCATTTTTAATCTCATGCCACAGCATCTTGATAGAATTCAGGTCAAGACTTTGACTATGCCACTCCGAAGTCTAAATTTAGTTTTTCTTCAGCCATCCAGATGTGGACTTGCTTGTGTATTCTGGATAATTGACCTGCTTCGGAATGCAAGTTGGTTTCAACTCTTTCAGAATGTTTTGGTGGAATTCATGGTTCTATTGATCACAGCATGACTTCCAGGTCCTGAAGCAGTAAAGCAGCCCAGACCACCACACTACCACCACCATGTTTTACTGTTGGTATATGTTTTTTCCAGTGTTACTGTTATGCCAAATGGGACACAAACCTTCCAAAGAGTTCAGATTTTGTCTCGTCAGTCCACAGAATGTTTTCACACCACCGTATCCCTCCAGCACTATGCTGTAAGAAATATTTCTGTATTTGAAAAACAGTAAAATTGACGGGAAAAATTCATAAACTATGAAACGATTTAAAAACGTTAATTTGATGTGAAATGGTAATTTGCACATATCACATTTGTACATTTACTTTATAGGTAAAACATTTTCCTTTCTTAACTAAATTCTGCTATCACATTGCCATCTAACCATAAAAGGAAAAAGATGTTTACTGTGGAATCTACTTTTTTCTTTACAGTATGCTTTGTTGGTCAGCCACACTGAATCCCCATAAAATGCATTTTAAATTGTGGCTCTATTGTGGCAGAATGTGTATAAAGTTCAGTTGGTATGCATGAACAGAAATAACCAGAGAGGAGGAGTGGATAAAGAGGTGAAAAAAGGTGGACTAACAACATACGAGGGGATCAAGTGAGACAGGAAGTCGGTGCTTGGTCTGGAATGAGGGGTTAACTTGTGGGTAAAGTGGGGGAGGGTCATTTTGGAAGAAAGTTGTGGTTACTGTGTATGGAACTGAGTCCAAGGTAATAAATTTAGACATTTCATACTCTTTTGGTAAACACCGAGACTGAATCATGAATCTAAATGTCACTGCACAGCAAATGGTCCCAGCTGACAACAAACTGAGGTATTCCGTGTTGCTTGACAAATTACAGGGAACAACAGGTGGTCTTCTGCTCTGTCTGCAAGACGGAGTTTACTGTCCAGAGGAAAAGGAAGGCCTTGGACCTTCCTTTTCCTTGGACAGAGAGTTGGACAGAGAAGGAACCCCTGGCCAAGAGGAAATGAGGCTGGACAGGGTGGGTCAAGATAGGGGCAGGGGGCTTTGTAGCTTGACAATGATGGATTGTACAAGACAGCACTAAGCCAAAACCTGATCAGGTACAGCTGTTTAAATGTGCAAAAAACCTGGGGAAGAACACATGAGATACAGAAAGGATACAACTAAGCACTTGTTCGCATTTGATAAAATCCTCTCTGTGAAGACCTCGGTGGGTCCAGCTCAACATTTTTGCGTGTCAGAGAAGAAAATATTTTGGTGCATAGTTTCCCGGGAGAGGGTGTTTCTTTTCAGGGCGGAGCTGGGATTTGTTGGAGACGTACTGAGGGAGGAAATGGTTTGTGTCTTTCCCCCTCTTTTCCCTCGATCAGCTTTCATCTGTGTGACTGCTACATGAAAACAAGCAGCATTCCTCAAATCCATCTTGGAGTTTGGGACAGATCTTTGTTTGCAAGCCACAGGAATCCAGTCTACGACAGTCTTCCAAAGGCATGGGCTTTATTGGGGGAATGTACTTCCTTTTTTCTTCCCCACACATCAAGGAGTGTCAGGGTTGCATCTATTTTCATTCTGTTTAGTTCTTTGCCGTTCTTAGGGGACGAGGCGTGTGTCTGTATTTAAGTCTCACTGGTCACTGTTCCTTCCTCTGACGGGTGTGTGTTTGCTGTGAATGCTTGTGGCTAAAGGCACCTATATTGGTCATCTAAACTTAATCTTGAAAATAAATTACAGGAAAACAAAAATATATAAAACTCCTGACACAAAGCCAAGTTTCTATATGACTTGAAAGTTAACAGCATGTGCAAGTAAAGGCAAAAGAGTATGTGTGCAGTTTTAAGTTCTTGCTTACTAGAAGAATCAACAAATATTTTATGTCCAAATGTCACCCTATTTCAGATTATGAAATTTGAGTGTTTTTCTGATGCAAAAAGAGCCTTTTGAGTCATCTCATCAAATACATAATGATCATGACATGACCAAAAAAGGTCTTTCTAATGAGAATGTATCAAATGGATTTATTTACTGGTAATACTGAAAACTTTTGTCATAAGTTTTCAATATGGATAACAAATATCATCCATGCAGAAAATATGGATCTGCTTGTAAGCAACAATAAGGAGCGTAAAACATTTTGAACCAAAGTTAGTCAACAATTTGAATCTTAGCTTCACAAGATGGACCAACCCAAAGTCAGTAGCCAGACCATTGAGGTGTTATCTGTGAGCATAACATTTATTAAAAAATGCTTTTGTTTACTATGTTTCCTTTTGTCATATGTCGGTACAAAACATCTGCTGATCTCCACAGATAGGATTGTGCTAAAATGGAAACTTATCTCTGCCAAAGAACCTTATGTATTTCACTTAACTGCAATGGAAACAGTCTTCGAATTACACAAGTTGTGTGATCAACAGTCGGCTAATACTACAGGAGAAAACCTCAAAGAAGACGACAGGAAAGAGTAGGATGATTTTTTTTTCTTACAACAGTGTTCAGCTGGCTTTACCAGAGCTCTCACAGCGTCACACAATTCATAAAAAGTTGTTATTCCAAAGTATTGAATCCATCGCTTTTCTGTAAAATTGCCAGCCACAATTTCCCCAAAATGACGGAAGTGTAGCCACTCCCAAGTACAAAGGGTTTGTCGCTCCAACGTCTGAATAAGATGCCGACATCTCCGCTGATGGTTGATAGGTGAGCGCTAACGCCATGGCTGAATTGTGAATATTTCTCATGTAGCTGTTTACATCCATCACTGCCAGGATTTTTAATGACTTACCAAGTGAACAAACCTGTTCACTTGTGATTTAAATGTATTTATTTTTTAATTTAATGGAAACACTCCAATTGCAATAAAGGATATAAATATTTTATTGCAGTAGTTATTTTTCTACTGCAAAATAAATCAGTAGAAATTACAGTTTTAAATGCTGAAATATTTAAAATAAAATCAATAGATATTTTCCAGGATTAGTTAAAGTTCAACATACTTAAGAATTGAATGGTGTTTCAAACAAACTCAGTCTGTTAGGCATTAGTCTGAATTGCTCAGGCTTAGAACCATGATGAAAACATTTTCAGAATATTCCATTCAAGTGTCTCTGAAATTTAAATTAAATTTCCAGAACCAACACTTAAAAATTCCTGACTTCAAGGAACAACTTATCTACACTAGGGAAACTGACAACTCTCCTAGTTAGTGTTACTGTGAAAGCTTTAGAACAAAGCTGCAGGCACACTGCTCTCCTTCCTCTGCCAAATGAAGTTGTCAGACCAACTCCTGTATTTATGTTTGACTTACATGCGAGTCCGCTAATGACTCTCAGACTTGTGCCCTTTGGAGCACAAGTCAGATGTCTGCTTGCCTGTAAAAATGTAACTCTCAGATCAACAGAGGTGCGTTAATAAAAAGAAGTCATAGCTAGTGAGTGTTGAGGACAAATCCCAAAATGTGACTGTTTTCAATCTTTTTTCCAAAACTCAAAACATTTAGACCCGAACATGTATCCCCTCTGATCTATGACTCAATCACCTGAGCAGAGCATGTGGACCTTATTTATTTATTTTTTTAAAGGGGCAATGTTATATGTTGTCCAGGCACATTGTGTCATTTTATAGCACAATCAAGAAACTGTTACCTTCAGTTGCTGTATGTATCAAATATGGCTTAAAATACATTTTACTTCCTAATTTTACTCCCTGAAATTGGGCCTCTGTTTCTTTCAAAACTGATACCTCTGTAACTCTGCCTTCAGGAAGTCATCACAACATCACTCCTTTATTAACCCTTTCACAACATTTTTCACTGATTATACCACATAATGAGCTCAGATAGTGTGCAGTTCCACCAGATGTTAGCTAATTACTTCTGACTAGTCTGAAGGAGCTGAGTGAGGGAGACATGGCGGAGAGCTGCTGTGTGAGTCGGAAGCTTTGAAACTTGGAAATTGCAGCTCCAAGGAGGAATGTCATACTCAAAGGTGGAGCTAGGTCCCCCAAGGAATCAAGATGATACTCTTGGTATGTTTTTGGTGACAGAATGATATTATTACAAGCTGTAAAGCTCCAAAAGTCGCTTTTACAGAATACTGCCCCTTTAAAGGTATTGACTCTTGCTGCCATGTGGTGTTCTGATCCAGAATCCAGCTGTAAAAATGTTTTATTTTTTTTTACTGACACTCTGCTACGCAAGAGTCCTGGCATAAGGAAGGGTAATTGTTGAAAAGAATCCCATTATGAGTTTTCTGATACTACTAGTCACTGGATCTTTAATTATTTCTTCCTGAGGCCTTGTAAAAATAAATAAGAATTTAATGTGAGGAACCTATTTATATTCTGAGAAGCGTCTCTTTCCCAATATTGTTGCCATGTCTTCAGTTCTTTATGCAATCATGTTGAGAAATGTTTTTTTTTTTCTTGTTAGTCCAGAAAGATCTTGGTTTGGTCTACAAATATATACATGTGGTTCATGCCAGAAAAATACAAACAAATCATCAAGTTCACGTTTCTGAGCAGCAATATGCCTCACGCGTCTTCGAAAACATCAACAAATTATGACTTTAAAAGATTGTATCGTTAGAAAAACGACCATAAATAGATACATGTTTGTCTCCTCTTGCTCAGGATAATTTGGATCCGACCAGTTCCCACACCCCTAGTTGTCCGGGTCAGTCACCACAGGATGACGTAGTCCAGAAAGCTTCACATTCCCACGCTGCTCTGCATGTGATACAGAGCCACTGGGACCAAATACACACACAGGCACACACTCCCATACATGTAGAATGTTCATAGAACACGATGAAATGGAGCCACGCTCCAGAGCATTGTGACTGTGGGTCAGAGGTCGGGGTTCTGAGTGTTCTTCTGGTGGCTCCAGGGCAGGCGGCCGGCCTGCCTGTGTTTACATGACGATAGCTTCGCGGCATCGCTATGGTCGCCACAACAGAGCCATTGTAGCTGCGCAGATGTGCTATGATGCCATGATTATCCACATGTTTTAAACAAAGAAAATACATTCTCACATTACTTGGAAAGGGAATTTTGTATTTTGGAATCTAATCCTTTCCTGTACTCAAATCTTTCAATTTATAGTTTAGTTTTCCTTCTCTATATAGTTTGAGGTTGCAGAGGAGGTCTGCAGTCTATTGCAAAAACAATCGGGTCAAAGGTGGGAAGAACACCACCAGCACATTAAAGCTACAGTATGTAACTTTTATAAAAAAAAAAAAAATTACATATTTGTTAAAGCTGTCACAATGTTGTGACAGTGTAGTGTGAGATGATCTGTGAACAGATCAATCTCCTCCACTTACTCCATGAGCTGCTATTGCTGACTGAAGAAAAGCGAGACTTCTGGTTAAAAATAACCAATCAGAGCCAGGAGCTGGGTCTTAGTGTTGTCAATCAACATCATATACTTTGTGCTAAATGTGCTAATGGTGAAGAAACAACTTGCAGTGACAGAGAAACAGTTTATCCGCCGTCATCAGTGGACTAGGTATCTAGTTTGAGCATCCACAACAAGCTCTGCTAGCTGCAGTGTATCAAAGAGCAAGAGTAGGATCTCCTTAAAGAGGCCCTAATTCAAGACAGCAAATTGCAAAGTCAAATTTCTTTTTAAATTAAGTAGTGTTTGGCATATACAGCATTTTTACAACAACTGCAGCTAACTGTTTCTTGATTATGCTATAAAATGATACAATGTGCATGAAAAATACTTAATATTGCCCCTTTTAAAGATTACAAAGCAGGAGCGAAGACTACAGCCTGGTGTGAGATGATTAGTGAATTGAAATCCAGTTAGAGCTCATTAGCAAACTAAAACCAGATGAGACATGGCAAGTAAAACTGAAGAATACTTTAAAAGATAATTACTAATCTACAACCAGATGTGAGATGATTAGTGAACTCAAACCAGGTGGGACATAGGCTAAAATAGGACTAGATATGAGATCATTGGCATTTTTAGCTCATATTTTATTAACTCATTTAATTGAGTCAAATCCTTTAATTACTTTTTCTGTTGCTGTGTTTGTAATATTTTGTTTTTATCAAACATGTCTCTGTCTTGTAAATGTGATCGTAGATCTCAATGAGACAACCCCGCATAAATAAAGGTTAAATTAAAAAAAAAATAGACTGTTTAGAACCAAATGAAACAATTTTTAGTATCGAACAGCATAACAGAGAACACCTTGAACTAGTATCAGGTGGGAGATGATTATCAAAATAATGTCAAGTAGGAATACAGTAGAAACGAAATTTGGCCTACGATAGAGATCTGCAGTCTACTGGCTAACCGCGGTAATGTTTGTTGATGACGTAGCCATCTGGAATCAAAACAGAGCATGCAGGAAGCAGCATGGCTGAGAGTACAAGGGAAGAGCACATTAAAAAGGCAGATGCGAAAACATCAATTATCTGGACCTGGTTCGTGTTTAACTCCCGCAGTCTTAGCACAATGCTCAGGAGGAGTTCTGCATATGCCACGGTCAGACAGCGGGGAAGCGATTTGTAAAAACACACACAGGATTGGTGCATTCTCTGCCGGGACATGCACAAGATTAGACCACAGGAGGGTAAAACAGTCAGACCAGGAGCAGTATAATTTAATTTGCAAAGTGTGTGAAAGAGAGAAAATACAAGCAATTTGCTTTACCACCTTAAAACGACATATGTAGTTAGCAATGCTGCTAACTACAAGTTCCAGTCACAATACCGGGAATAAAAAGCAGGATTTAATGTAGACATCCATTACATTAAGGTTATTGTGTTCTATATAGAGATCGATTTTTTTATTTCTTTATTTAACTTTTATTAAACCACTTCATCATTGTTATGCTGCTGCCCAAGATTGCCAGGTCTCACTTAAAATTTTATTTCTTTTTAAGGAAGACTTGGTAATGATGGGAAGCAGCATAAAACAAAAGTTACAAACAAATAACATCGATGAAAATGAGTGTTAATACAAATATATTCATTACTCTCAATTAGTATGGGATTTTGTTTCCCTTTCTATTGTAAGATACAGTATTTTTCAGACTATAAGCTGCTACTTTTTTCCCACACTTTGAACCATGCGGCTTATAGCCAGGAGCGGCTTTTCTGCTGATTTTTCTTCAACCACCAGGGGGCTCTTTAGCAGGAAATGAATGATTGGAAGTACAAAATTGTAAATAAAAGAAGAAAGTGCTAATTTTCATTTAGAACAGCAAGCACAGCTAGCAGCAAGCACGATGGAAAAATGTCTTCAAACTCATACCCCCTCATGGAAACAACATGAAGAAAAAGATGCAGCTTTTAAGCTGAGGAGTATCGATCTGGCAGTACAGGAGGGAAATAGAGCCACTGCACGTAAGCTCGGTGTGAACAAATCCATAGTTCGGCGTTGAAGACACAGGGCTGCGTCCTGCGTCCTTAATAGCAGATTTATTAAGGATGCAGCCCTCTGCTGTGTCCTTGTGGAAAACCAGAGATACCAGCTTATAGCCTGGTGCAGCTAATATGTGTGTTTCCAGTTTTTTGTTTTTTGTTTTTTTTTTCAAAAAAAGTTGTAGGTGCGGCTTATAGTAAGGTGCGCTTTATCGTCCAGAATATACGGTATATACAAATCGTATTGTGATACACATTGTTACCGCTACCCATTATAATATATATAGTGATATGAATTCTATGCCATATTGCACATCCCTAATGCCAAGTGTGAGAGAGTTATTTATTTCAGGTGCAAAATAAATAAATGAGAACCAGGTGTGAGACAAAAACAGAAGAAATTACAACCAGAAAACAAACTTGTGGACAGAAACTGGATACATCACAGTATTAGCCCTAAAATATAAACCTTCAAGATGATCCTAATAACAGATACAGAACCATACAACTGCAGTCATATATTGAGCAATAACAATCCCAGAGATTTTGACAATATCTACACAATATCCTCAGGATTCCTCAGCCATGTGCTACAAATGGTAGAAATAACATGCTTTTTCAAGTCTAAAGTCAGAGTGTAAGCAAATCTCAAAAGTACTGTAGCATGTGAGGCCTTATGGTGCAAAACATAAACAGCCCTGTGAAGATCTAAATAAAGTCTCATCCCACACACACACACACACACACACGCCTAGTTCACATGTACCAACCTTAGCGAGCCTCATCCTACTGCTGTCACTCCTCTCCAGACTCCTTCTCTTCAGAGACGAACTTTGGACCACCGGCACCGGTTGCACCTCTCCTTCCCCACACCAATCTGAGCTCAGGACACAACCCATATAGGTGGTCGGGTCTCTTCTCTCCGTCCGTTCACCCTGTGAGTCGTCTTCTCCACCTCCGTTCTCCTGGGCAGCTGTTTTTGTCAGCTGGAGAGGAGGAGACCGAGGCCCTTCCCCTTTTCCTGGCTCTCGTTCTGAAGTATACACTTTCTCTGCCCTTCTCTACAACTTTTATCAAAACACGCTCTTTTAAAAACACCTCGCTGCTTGCTACCTCAAGAATCCCCCAACTTTGTATTGTAAAACACGACTTTTGTTGATTGGCCCCCTCCTTTTCTCCCTACATCCCTGGTTCCTCTTTCAAAGCATCAAAACTCAGATTCATGTCCTCATCCTGCGCTTCCTTCATCTCCGTCTCCTTTCCCGGTGCCCCCATCCCGAAGACAACATGCGTCTCTCCTTTTCCCCCCTCCGTCTCGCTCTCCTCCTGCGTCTGCCCCTTCTGCTACGGTTGCCTCACTCTTACATATACAATTACTTCTCTGTTCTTACCTCCCCACCCATCTCTCCTCCTCAGCTCCCCTCCGTTTCCTGCTCCCAGATACAGGCAGTCACTCCTTAGCCCCAGCAACAACACATTGTTGGTATTGTGCGGGGGACGACCAAGAAAAACTCGGCAGCTGTTGGGATGCTGCGGGAGGATCCAGTGACTCAGGGTGGACTGAGGGCCTCTCTTGTTTACCCTGCAGTGGTCTCTTTGTTGCAGACAGAAAATGACTTTCTTGTCCCAAAGATTACCCACCTATTCAGCGAAATAATGTACATGTTATGAGATGGGGATGCCATGTGTGCCTTTGACTTTTTCTTTTTTTTTTTTTGAAAAGGTAGGCATGTTCATTAAAATTACTTAAGGGTGAAAATTGTTTTTGCTCCTCACAAGCTCTTTTCTGTTGTTTATTGCTTTTCCCTCGAGTGTTTTGGCTAGTACGCAAGAGCTTGTAAGGCTTGGAAGTAGGAGACTGTACCCCTTAAAAGGCAAATTCTTGATGATCCTCCAAAATCCTCCTCCTTTTTCTCATAACTTTGGATTGACTTTCTACATCTCCCCTGTTTCTCCCCTGTTGTTTTCCTTTCGCTCAGTGCCCCCCCCCCCCCATGCCTTTCTTTACTGCGTTCAGACTAAACACCAAGGCACGCTCACCTAAAGTCAGCCCATCATATCCCCTTTACATTGCATCTTGTATCCATACACTGGGCCATCCTTTGGTTGACACACTTATTTCGCTTTCCTTCAATCCCTCATTTTTCTGTGCATTTCGGTTTCAGACATGAGCTCAGGCTGCAGACGGTGTTTACAACAAGCCCCCTCCTGGTTTTACTTGCCATGAAATTAACTCCTTCTAATCATCTCCTGCCAGTTTTAAAAAGATTTTCTCCAACTTACACATGGTGGTAGACGCAGCTTTAAATATAAAAATAAACCCTTAAACAAAACTTAAGACAATGTTCCTCATGATATTCCATGGGAAGCAACGTCATGAACAACATGTAGTTGTGAATGAGTCTCTTGCGTCACCCTGGCTGGATGTGTTACCACTCTTATCAAGAATGAAAGAGGTCATTTGATTGGTGTCCGGGCTAAGCGTCTTAACTTTAAAACAAACTCCATGAGTTTCAAATAGGGTTGTGGTCAGAGCATGCCAGAAAACTTAGTGGAAACCCACTTTATCCAAGCCTGATAACAACGCTCATTAATTTGTACAGAGAGTATGGGCTCCCTTCTGTATAGAGAAATGATTGTTTCCTAGAGGTGTGGACTTTGTTGAAGTTTGAAATTCTACCTAATGGCTAACATTTGGCCTTGATATATGAAATGTGTCAGTTCAATGCTATGAAGCTTACCAAACATTGTCTGGGGTATAAACGACCATCCTCCACTTCCACTGGAAAAAATCCAGCTCATTGGGAGAAAGCCCAGACAGAGCACTGAAGGGAGATGAGAATCGGGCACAATTACCAAGGACGGCAATGGTCAGGCTAACTTTATACATTCCAAAACCAGTTTTGATGTGTGTTTGGGATCATTATTTTGTCGGAACACTGAATAGGCTCAACACAGAGGGAATGACGACTAACAGCAAAAGGTGAAAGTTTGAACCCAATACACGGGATGCAATAATGGCAATGGGGGCAGCAACAAAAGTTTAACATTTTCAACTTTCTTGTTGCATTGCATGTGTACATCTACATGTATGAGCTTGAAATTTCACATGCACAAATTTCGCCTGTTGCTTGGCTGGAGAGGAGCAAGCAATTATAACATAGGAAATAAATGGAGAGGGAGGGATGTTAATTCCCGTCCGTCAAGCCCTTAAGCTTTTTCAGACTTCAACTATCTGACCAAATCCGTCAGAACAAAGTGGTTTGAAAAGGATCAGAAAACATTAAGGATGAAACTTGAACTGGAATATATTGTCCATGTCCAAAGTACGGTGGGGTTAACATCACCATGGACTGAGAAGGTGCCACTCTGAAATAATTTCCAGATCCGAAGCCTTCAGGTGTGACTATTTGCATTTACAAACAAGGTAATGTCCTTGAAGTCCTCAATTTTCAGTCTTGAAACCTGGGAACACTAAAACAAATGTCAAGGATGGAGGTGGTATCATGCTGAAGATCAATTTTGTTCCCAGTGTTACTATTGGATTGCACAAAAAACTTATTTTAAACAACTGTTCCAATGGGATGTAAATTCCAGACCTCAAAATTAGCTTGAAGCAAAGCTAACTTTTCCTGTCTGGAATAACTCCAACCTGAATCCGACAGAAAATACAGGAGTTACTGTTAAAAAGGGAGGTCTATGTCAGGAAACCATTTTAATTCCTGATAAGATCATATATCCTGCTGGTATTATGCCAAGACCTTGTTATGGCTACAGGTAGTTTGCCTTGCTAAAGACTGTATTGATTAGTAAAAATTTATAACAAAATTAGAGTTTTGCACTTGATTCTTGTCAAGAAAAATTCTTTAAGTTGCATCTTTGGTGTCAACTCTACCCTGGAACTGTCAGATCTAGTTTGTTTCCCCCATACTATATCTGACAACTGTATCATGGGATACAAAAAAAAAAAAGATTTTTATATTTTGTCATTCAAACAAAAATTGCAGAATTCTTGGCACTCTATAGCAGACTTAGTAGAAATTTCCTTAAGTCTGGGTCAGTCAGATTAAATGCATATAGCTGGGGTTTGATGGGGAACAAAAAAAGGAAGAGAAAAGAAGGAAAAGACCTGAGAAGATCAGCAAATTCCTTATATGGAGAGAGAACAGAAGGGGTCATAATGCTAGTGGGGAAAAAGCTCAGGAAACAAAGATGCCCAGAAACAAATACAGTTTGAATGAAGTCATGGATGATACTAATCCAAAGGCCTCTTCCACTTTGGGGTGTTTGCTGACTGAGGAGTGATCACCTTCACTGGCAAATATGTAAATCATAAAAAAAAAAAAAAATCACAATCAGGTATTTTAAAAGCCCCGTCCTTTGGGATTTGGCCTCAGCTGTTTCCAAGCATCTGTTTTTAAGAATCAGTCTTGGAATACTCCATGAGTTCACCAAGTGTATGTGTTTCTTACCTTGTAAGGACCATTTTTTTCTCGCAAATGCTACATTGTGGGGACCGACTGCTCCTTATCAAGCCCAAAACCTGGTCTCACAAGAAATGGTGTTTTGGGGTTGAATTGAGCAAGGTTAGGTCAGCTCAGAGAATTGACTTTAAAATACTGTTGATCTGCAAATCACTCAACAAATCTCTAACAAAGTACGTTAGAGATCTGCTGTTGTAGCAACCTTTCACATCACTCAGGTCTTCTGGTTCTAGTCTGCTCTGCATTCCCAGAACCATAACCAACCATGGAGAAGGAGCATTCAGCTTTAAGGACCACAAAACTGGAACAAACATCCAGAAATCTGCAAAACAGCTGAAACAAGACTAAAAACCTACCTGTTTAGGGTTGCTTTTTAACCATAGTAAATGAAACATTGACCAACATTTTTGTGTATGATTTTGGTTATGGCGCTCATCAAAATGGAATTTTTGTTCAGTTGTTAACTGCGTGGTGTTTTCTTTATAACTTAGTGCTTTTGTGTTTTCGTCGTATAAAGCACTTTAAACTGACTTTCTGCTGAAATGTGCTATACAAATAAACTTGATTGATAAGATTAGGGTTTGGTTTCGGCCTTAGAAATGAATGACAAATGAATTTAAGTCAATGCAAAGTCCTTGTGAAGGTAGCAAAACATACTGTGTGTTTGGTTATTTAGATATTCTTCTTATGACTAACCTCCTGAAGACCAATGGGCCTTATTGTGACCAAAGGTCCTGATGTGATGGACCCACTTGTTTAGGGTAGGGCTTAGTTTTAGAGGTAAGATGTGAATTGCATTTTGGTTAAGAATAGACTAGTAATAGTTAAGAGTTGGGGTAAATGTCTGGTTTAGGCATAAATGCAGATATTAAAATTAACGGAAGTCTATGCGAAGTCTTACTGTGGGTAGAAATACAAACATGTGTGCAAAAAGAAGAGAGAAGATAATTTTTCCTAGGCAGTAGTCCACAGAAAGGAACATTTGCTGTCACTTCTTGGATAGACACATGATTTGAATTATTTAGCTTGAGCATCTACTGCCCTCTTGTGACAGCAAGATAATTCAACATTGAGCAAATTGAGAAAATTCAGGATGAACATTTCCCTAACACCAGTGTTGCAAAACATTATACATATAAGAAAACCCCTGAAGAGCAAAATTTGTTGAAAAGATAGGAAGAGTGGGGATGCATGACAACACGTAGCGAATACAAAAGCAGGAAACTAACTGCCTAAATGCTCCCATGCTTGGTCATTGTGGAAAAAATGAGCTAAAATTTTACTCAAGCAAGACTGGAAATGTGTCATGTCCAGATATAACAGTTGATCCTGTGAAACGCTTCTGTCTAAGCAAGCTTAAGACAACAGGAAGTCATTTAAGGCAAACTTAACGCTTATTGGAAGCCAATTTGGGGGAAATATCAGTCTGTAGAGGACATGGCCCAAAACTATTGCTGGATATGTATGTTCTCTCAATAGTACATGGCAAACTGTTCCTGTCACTCTGACCGATATGTTCATAAAACCTCCATGGTACAATAAAAAACTGATAACCCAACAAGTCAAGGCATGTACATGTTAGACTTTATTAGGAAGGATGGCAGTAAGTTGACCCTGACAGAAAACGGAACATAAACTAAGTAAAACTGAAAAAGAAATTTGGATGACTCTCCACACTCTGGTTATTCCAGGCCGAAAATAACTTTCCGATTTTGTCACAGATTTTTGTAGAGCTGCATCCAAGATGGAGTTTTCCTGTGCTTCCCAGTTCTTATAGTGGTTTGAAAACCTAACAATTGTTTTAGTTTCCATTGTTCTAATAAGGTAAACTTATTTTAGCCCACTCACTTCTGACAAACTGCTAGCTTCCACCACTCCAAAAAAAAGTATGTATATGACTACATACATAATGATTCTTAGTTGTTTATGTATGTATACATGAACTTAGTGATACATCTTTCCACTACAGGTAAGGCAAAAAGAACCACAGCTTAATAAAATCCAAGGATTTCCATGGAAGAAACTCATTTTTGTAGATGGCACTCTATAAAAGCTCATTATTATAAAATGTTGGCAGTAACCCCAGGAGAGGGGGTGGAGAACATCTGTGGAAGCATTCATGGTTTGTAGAAAGAGAAAACTAATAAAAAAAACATCTGTCTCAGCAGCATGCTGCAAGATTTTCCCATAGCATTTCATTGTTTAATGTCATTCAAAACGTATATGTAATGTACCTTTTAGCAACACAAACCTCTGTGGGTTTTGGACATTTGTTAATGAACATAGTATAATGTAAAGTTTTTGGGTAACAGTATACTATTTAAATTAATTAAATGAAAGATTTTTAGTACCATTATTGATATGGATGCCAATCTGCTGTGATAATTAACTGATATGCTGTGGCTTAAGCACACATACAAACTTGTTCAGATACAAAATACAAAGGAAGGGACAAATGGCGAGGCATATGAACTGATGGGTGATATGACAGAACCATCGAAAGATATTTGATTTTTGAGTTATACTGATAAGGGTGAGATTGTTGATAGGATTAATTTCATTAAGGAATAAAATGTAAAAGTATGTACAAAAATAAAGCAAACCATTATGAGGTGCTGTTTGTAATGTTTCAAAGACAAAAATTAGAAGCAAGATTTTGGGGCATTTACCCTGTCAGGAAAAAAAATGGGATCCATCCCTCCCTCCCTCCCCCCCTCCCTCCCCCCCCCCCCCCCTCTCTCCCCCCCCTTTTT
>NW_015115641.1:38302-62951 GCF_001443285.1 Poecilia latipinna
TAAATATATTTCTCCAAGTCAGTTTATTTATCCATCCATCCATCCATCTTCTTCCGCTTATCCGGGATCGGGTCGCGGGGGCAGCAGCTTCAGAAGGGAGGCCCAGATTTCCCTCTCCCCAGCCGCTTCTTCCAGCTCCTCAAGGCATTCCCAGTCAGCTGAGAAACATAGTCCCTCCAGCGTGTCCTGGGTCTTCCCCACGGCATCCTCCCGGTGGGACGTGCTCAGAGCACCTCCTGAAAATGGGTGTTTACTCTGTAAAGTCATATTTTTACCATGCTATTCTTTAGTGTATAAATGTCATGTTCAAACTGAATGTTTAGGTTGCTATCTGAATAGTTTTTGATGCAAAATATTTTGACCCTAAATATTTAGTTTGAGGTTAAATATTTAGCTTTCTAACTAAATCCATAGATTATAAATTAAATATTTAGCTCTGTGTTAAATATTTATTTACTAAATACGCAGTTTGTAAACTAAATATTTGACTTGCTTGCTGAATATTTAGGTTGAAGCTAAATATTTAATTAGGCAACTAAATGTTTAGTTGACACACTAGCAAAGAGCTAAATATTTAGCTTTTTGTAAAATTTGTACCCTTCTAACTAAATGTGTAGCATTCTAAATAAATATTTAGTTTGAGGCTAAATATTTAGCTTCAAACAAAACATTTAGTTGACAAGCTAAATATGTAGATTGGTAATATTTTGATGGCATAATAAATAATGAATTCAGTAAGAATTTTAAGCTGATTTCAAAGTGAACTAGGCAAACAAAGTGTCTAAAAACACCTCTACTTGTTCTTTTAGTTTAGACCTTTATGATATTTAGGATTAACTGCTGCTGGATCTGAAGAGCTAGTGCAACAAAACATATCTCTGGTAAATAAGATCAACTGGGACAGTTTAGAGCTGCCTACCGTAGTGAAAGGATCCTAAAGTCAACCCTGGTGTTGACAGGTAGCCAAGATGAAGACTTTAAACCTGGCATGATGTATGCTCTTCTGGTTCTAGTTAACATTCTTGCTTGTGTGTCTGAAACTGTGAAACTCGTTTGGAACACCAGACACAGAACTGCAATAATCCAGACACCAAGTAATGAAACAGTAAAATTAACGACTCTGCGTTGGCTTGACAGAGAAATTATCTTAGCCAAATATTTTTCAGATGATAAAATCCAGCTTTCATTACAGATGGCTAAAAATAGGTCCTACACTTAAAAAAGAGGTTTCAGAAAATATTTAATATTAGCTATTAAAATTATTACAATTAAAAATCATATCGGACATCAAAATCAAATATATCAGAGTATAAGTGCAGGATAAATTCTAGCATCTTTGCAGACACAATGTGCAAACTCCATGCAGAAAAAGCCCAGGCTGGGATTTGAGCCCAGAAGGCAGCAACGCTATCAACTGCTTCCATAGTAAGAACGGCATACTGGCAAATTTTGCCATTCTGAAACGGTGCCTTGATGTCTGGCTGTTTTGTTAGAATACATATGGTGGAGTGTCTCTCCATTGGTTTATATAGTTATAAATAACAAATATAGTTCTCCAATTCATGATGCTGGTCCCATTTAGATTTTTTTATACCCGTTTTATTTTTTCTGAATGTGCCATAATTTTCTCCAGTTGAACAGGAACAAAACTGAAGTTATCTTTGTACCTCAAGAAGAAAGATCTAGAGTCAATTCACAGCTTCAGTTTTTTCAGCTAAACTTGTGATCAAGCCAGAGATCTGGGTGCTGTGATGGACTCTGACCTGAACCTTCAGAGATACTTAAATATAGTTACAAAGTCAGCCTTCCATCACCTGAAGAACATTTCTACAATTAAAGGACTAACTTATTTAGTCCTTTAACCTCGTATGGATGAGCAAGAAACTCATCCATGCATTTATCTTTAGTTGCATTGATTACTGAAACAGTGTCCTCACAGAATCAATCCTCCATCTGCAGCTAATCCACGACACTGTTGCTTATGTTCTCACTAAAACAAGGTAGATGGAACACATCACCCAGTTCTAAAATCCCTATGCTGACTCCCTGTAGCTCAGAGAATTTAAACTTTAAAATACTTTTGGTAGTTTATAAATCACTGAACGGCTTATCACCCAGATACACTAAAGATTTTTAAAGATCTGCTGTGGTGGTATCAACCTTCCAGACCTCTCGGGTCTCCTGGTTCTGGATCTGCTCTTCATCCCCAGAACCAAACATGGAGAAGCAGCATTCAGTTTCTACTCCCAACAAATGTGGAACAAACTTCCAGAAAACTGCAAAACAGCTGAAAAACTGACTTCCTTTAAATCTAGTCTAAAACCCATCTGTTTATAGTTGCATTTGATTAATAACTAAAACATTAATTAATATATTTGATGTATATTTGCTTGATGATTTTGATGAATTTTAGCTGAAGGTAATAATTATTGCTTGTTTCATAATTGCTTATTGTATGATGTTTTCCTGGTAAAAAGCACTTTGAACTGCCTTGTTGCTGAAATGTGTTATACAAATAAACTTCACTTGATGCTCCAGTTTTTTAGAAAATTTCTGCCCATTCAGGCAGACATGGTGTAAAACAGGCATTTTTACCTAAAATGCCACTAGGGGGAGATATAGTCAAAGGCAAAGAAGTCCCATAAAAGCCAAACTCTTACTTTGCTGATCAGCAGAAATTCTCTTTATGACCTGAACCTCCTTGCTCTTACTCCTTGGTCACCTTGTAAACTTGAGTACATCCATTTCCAGTACACCGAGTTTCAATTATGATTTCATGTATGAAGGTAGTGTAGAATGAACTGAGCTGAATTAGTGACATAATTCTTAGATTTATTTACACACAGTTATGTTTATCTGATTTGTGCTTATAGTTTGGTTAAAAATCCCATCGTAGATTGTGTAAATGCGCTGCTGCACATGTACCGCCATGTCTAGTGTTTTGCCTACAACCCAGAGATAATCTATTCTGCTTCTGAAAAACAAGGTATTGTTTATCATCGTGCAAAAGCAAGTCCAGATATAAAATGATGTTTATAGGGGACTTAATTAACCATCAACATAGGGGTGAGCATCAAAGAGGAGGAAAAGGGGGAATATAAAGCTTTCTGCTGTATTGCATTGCTACTTTGCATATTTTTTCCACCTCCTCTCCCCTTACCCCCCACCCTGAATGGTCAACAGAACTGAGCCGGGATGTCTTGGAAACTCTCAAAACAGTTCAGTCATTGTTTTGACAACAGGAGACACTCCCTCACATTCCAACGGAAGCTTCAGGATCTAAACTCACGCAGACATGATGGGTTTAATGGTTTTCACTAATGTACCAGTGTGTAGTTTATGTCCTCCTGCCTATTCTGGACATTACAGCTCACGTCTGGTCAGTGATGCATTGAGTCTGGAATGAAAAGGGGGAATGAAAGAATACGGATGTTGAACGGAGACGTTCCTACATGAAGAAAATTATTTATCCTTTTTGTTCTTGTAGTAAGGATATTCTTATTTAAAGTTTTTATAGTTATGGCAATCGTTAAAAGCTCAAAAGCCCCCTGATGACATGTGCCAGACAACCATGAGAAAAAAGTTAGCACTGTTCTCTGACTTGGTTGGGACTCTGAAAAGGGGATTCTGTGAAAAATCTATGAGGCCAGTGTCTTGCACTCCGCATCAGTCCAGTAATTTGGAGGAATCAAGTGAATTTTAAATAGGAAAAGTCAAACGTCTCTCTTCAACCCGTACCTCACAGTTCGGTATGGCTCCTCTGCATATAAAAGTTGCCATAATAAAATTGCTGTAGTGTTTAACACCAATCCAATTGACAGGAAATGGCATCTTACACAACAAGTAATGGTGGGACTTGTTTAAATTTTTTTAATCAAGGTAACTAGTTTCTGTAATTAATATCATCGTAATTGAAAACTACCTTGGTTATTCAACCATCACATTAGTGTAAAGTGGTGTTTTATCCATCCAGGTTTCAGCTTTTTCAGGAACTTTGATGGAACATCTTTGAAAAAATACTTCTTCAGAAATATGGACTGTATATGGACATCTGTGCCGATGCATCAGGAGTATTGAGATGCTATTCTAAGCTTGAATAGCTTATCTTATAGACTAATTCCTTTTAGTACAACTTTAACACAACAATTGTCTTTTCCAGAATTCAATCATTGTTTTTTGAAGAAAAAAACTTACCCCCAGTGAGCCAAGAGAAGCTGCTTTGTTGTCCATTGCTGTTTTTTGTGATTGTTGCTTTTGTGCATCAGACTTACATGGTTACTGGAAACACAGAAATACAAAGGTTCCGGCTCTGAACTATTTATTTATCTTTTTAAATTAAAAAGTGATTGCGTTAAATTTTAGCATGTTAAAATCGATTAATCATCAGGAGATTAATCTTCATAGGATCTTTATTGAAAAATGTGATCTATTTATAGATAGCTTTTTCAAATGTTTCAGACGCATAACTTCACAAGTAGCATGAAGAAATTGTCTAACACATAAACCCTGGTGACTCAGATATTTTTCTTAATTTTTTTTTAAATCATCTTTTGAATAGATTAAGGGTATGTGGAGACGACTTGGCTGCTTTTCTGTGGAAAGGTTTCCAGCATGGTTTTTATGCTGCCATTTTTTCCTTTGTGCTATTTTTACTAAAATAAACACCAGCAGATGTCTTTCATGTATTCCTGAGACCTTAGTCAGAATAAACAGGATTTTCTAGAAAACTTTTGTTGGGGCAAAACCCTTGATTTAGAAATCTATTAAATTTTGTTAGAAACAATTTAGTCATCACATCCTAATAGACTTTTGTCATCAACAGCTTGCTTTTATTAACATAAAAGTCACACAGCAGGAAATGACGTGTCCGAGCCTGTGGTCGAAAATTAAATAGTGTGAGATGAATGCTTTCCATGTTGAATCAATGATTGTTACCAGAGTCTATGTAAATTTTTGAGTTGAGAAATCAAATTAAAAAATGTAAAATTAGCAGAATGTTCCAAATGTGATCAATTTAAGGAATAAGCAACAATGACATGTCAGCTGCCACCACAGAAACCGGCTGATGTATGTAAGGAAACATGACAAGAAGAAAATGTGTCTTAAATTACTATAAATTATTCTTTTGGTTTTGAACTTGCAGACCTGTATCCTCTACTATAAAAGGCCTGCTATGACAAATAGAGCTGGACAACAAAGTAACAGAAGAGGTTGAACTTGTCCAATGAACTCTTCTTTCTTCTTTTGCAGCCATCATAACAGCACCTTTGTGTGCCTAACAAAGCGACCTTTTGCACCTGGTTTTACAGTGGAGATGAAGGCTGAGTCAGCATTGATTTATTCATTCACGTTTGACAGAACTTGATGGAAAATACATGACATGTCAGGCCTTTTAACAGCAACACAATTTTCTTTAATGACAAAATGGAAGCCTTACATAGGTTTAGGACTAAACCATTCCATGCTCACAGGCAAGTTTACCAAATTACATTATCTATTTACACATGCCACCTACATTTTAATAAATACAAATGTATTTACTAGTTATTCATTTTGCCATTTACTTTTTATAAATATTTTAATTTATAACCTAAACACCATCCTGCCGTAAAACTTAAAGAAAGGCAGCCCTCGGTGTAGTCTGCTTTCTGGAAGTTGTAACAACATGGCTTCTCTATTAACCCATTAACGGTTTTACCAGCACTGAAGTAGCTCCTATAATGAGCTAAGCAGATGCGCCGTTCCATCAGGTGTTTGCTAATTACTGCTGGCTAGTCTGAAGTAGCTGAGTGGGGGAGTCGTGTGGGAGGGCTAAGAGGAGGAGCTGTACCTTGAAGGTGGCACTCTGTCCATCCAGGGGCTTTGCACAACTGGATGGTTACCACAGGAGATTAAAGGATTTCTCAACATGCATGAAAGAATCAAAGCAACACTCTAGGTACGTTTTTGGTGAGATAATTACATTACAACATAATGTAAAGTTCAAAAGAGTTGATTTTGCATAATACCATCCCTCTAACTGCAGACCTTTCTTTGCTCAAAGTTATGGTATTTTTTCTCAAGCTTGGTTTACACAGCAACATAATTGACATAATTCTTCCCCTTTCGACAATCTTAAGGATGCTCTAATTATTGGGACGGCTCTAAAAATAATCTTAAGAGGTATTCCTGTCGCATGTGGTGTGTTAAATTTTCTAGTCTGGCTGTTGGGACTGTGCCAATCTAAAATCTGAGATATTCAACCTGTTGCTTTGTCTTAACCTGATATCGAAGCAAGTGGATGTTCCCAGAGGATAAACAAGAACATAGCCTATTGAATGTGACAGAATAAGGTAACGGGAACACGAAGAGGAATCCAAAATATAAGTGGGTTAGGGTGATGTGCAAATCTATGCTTTAAGTGCAAATTTACCCATTGAAGCTTATACCAGTGGTGAAGATCTGCTTCTGCTTCAACTTGCCTGTCTTGTCTCTTTAAGCCACTTTCCTCCCCCGACCACACCAGCCTTTTCTTCTTGATCTGATCTAGGTCTGTGCTTGTCTAAATAGAATTGCATAAATACTAACATCTAAGCAAGAGTTTTTTTCCTGTCCGACTGTGTGAAAAGGACATCTTTCTGACTTAATGTCATGTTTACACTGGATGTAAATCTGTTCTTGAAATGGTTGATTATATTGTCAGCTATTCCTGCCTCAGGCTTTCCACATTTATCCCCAGAAGAGAAGAAGAAAGCCATACCATCAGATATAAGCTGCAGTAATTGCAGAGGGTTAAACGTGTTGACAGAAGTGGTGCTGGCTAAAACCCTGATTATTAGTGTGTTTAAGCAAATAAAAGTCTGGGTTGACTTCATTTGACTGGAAATGTTCTTTGGTCTTTTGATGGACTTAAACTCAGGATCAGCTTTGGACTTGTTGATGCATTGAAGTCAGTGCCAAACTAGGGTTACATCTCACAAACGTATGGTTTGGATTGTGGTTTCAGTTTTAAAACAACCCATAAGTCAATGGTCTATATGGAAGAACAACACTAGTTATCTCGGATTAAAGACATTCTACTTCTTGTATTGGTTTGGCAGATTGTACCACAACCTTGAATGAATTTCACTGGGAGTTTATGTAAAAAACCAACAGAAACTAGTTTTTAAATGCAAACCTCCAAAGGAATCATGTTCTTCGAAAGCCCTCTTCCTTCTGGTACCACTAAATAAAAACTAGTGCAGTCAGTAGCTTTTAGAACCCATCTAATTAGTGAGTAGAGTCTAACTGTGTGGGTTCATTTAACCTCAGTATAATTCCAGCTCTTCCATTTCTGGCCTCCGATGTTTCCAAGAGAACATCTTATATTCTTCCAAAATTGAAAAAAGTATGGCACAGTTACCCCTTAATAAACCTGGAGGCACTTGATGGGAAGACGGATGGAGCTACATACAGAGCAGTCCAAAAGAAAATCTAATAGAGGCTGCAAAATACTTGATACTGGAGTGGAGGTTCCCATGCGCCAGGAGAATAATCCTAAATATATGGCAGGATCTAAAATGTAATAGTTAAATAAAATGTTATTTGTGTGTCTGAGGGGCCTAGTCAAAGTCTAGATGTAATTTCAAAATTTGAAGTGAATGTTCACAAGCTGTGTTTCCAATGACCATATAATTGTTCAAATTGGAATTACAATAGAAATTTGCTCAATGGAAACATGCCAATTTAAAAAGGTTAAAGATTTTCTTGGTTCTCGGGACCTGTATTTAACTGATGATTAGACAGGAAAGTGACTCAAACCTGTGAAGGCCGTTTACAGGACTAAGGCCTTCATGCATGGATTACACGGTTTACCCCTGCGCCACCGCTGCACCCAAAAGAGAAAAAAAAGTTTTTGATAGTTTTTAATCTAGGACAGGGGTGTCAAACTCCAGGCCTCAAGGGCCGGGGTCCTGCAATTTTTAGATGTGACTGCTGCACCACACCTGAATAGAATAATTAGGTCATTAGCAAGACTCTGGAGAACTTATCTACACAAGGAGGAGGTAATTAAGCCATTTCATTCCAGTGTTTTGTACCTGTGGCACATCTAAAAACTGCAGGACAGTGGCCCTGGAGGACTGGAGTTTGACACCTGTGATCAAGGATGAGGCAGTTTTTCGGCCGCATCACAATTGGTATGTTTAACAAAACTGTGATGGAAACATTTTTTTTTTCACGAGTCAAATGATCAACAACCAGATGTTACTATTAGCTGAAAAGAAAACAGGAAGTGGTAGGAGGACGGTGGTGTGACTTTTTATTTTTTATTTTTTTTATGAACGTGGCATAAGCTTATTCATGTAAAATTTTAATTGTTTCTTATTGTTTCTTATGAAATTGTGTTTTTTTGGCGTTAGCAGAATATTTACACAGTTGCACATTTGGAATGGAAATGTAACTATTGATACTCTGCATCAAACAAAATCAAGCTTACATTATTGTGTAAGATAAGCTAAAAGTATCAACTAAGTTGGGGCTCCCACTTACCAACTTATTTAATAAACAATTAAGCCATTTGTCTTGTTCGTTTCACTTGTTTTTGTGTTTGACATTAAATTCCAATAGAATACATTCAAGTTTGTACCTGTGATGTGACAGAATGTGAAAGTAAAGAAGGAACAGTTTTGCAAGTAGTGCCACGTATTCTGCCCCTAAAGCTACATTTAGTACTTTAACAATCCATGTAGGAAGTGGGAGCGTGGGGTTGGCCCAGGACTCTCTTAAATGCAAACTCCATTTAACATCAAAGTCTTTAGACTGTCGGATAAAACTCAGTCATGCACAGGGAGAACAAGATCAATCCAAACCGAAAACCCCCTAGTTTACCCATTTTGACTCGATGTCAGTGGGAGTCCTGTGTGGTTCCTGGCAAGATCACCTTTTAGATTTCTCGTCATGCACATGCTTAGTTCAGAAAGCCTGCAGCTTAAACTGAAGGGCTTTTAGAAATTCACAAGACCACATGATCCCCTTCAGGCAAAGCCTGGCTGTTCTCTAAAATGGGCAGAGAAAGAGGTGCTCTGTGAATCCTTTCAGGACAAAATGAGTCAGCCAAACACTTCTGAATATTTTACTGACAATCTTGGAATTAGAGTTTAGGGACACAAGATGGTCTTTGTATGAGTTGACTTATAGGGGTGAAACTGAAATGAACACTATTAATTTTTCCAATTTGAAAACCCACTTATAATCCACTGACATAACTTCCTGTCTGATAGAGTCCTGGTGTGTATACAATGCAATTTTCAAATACGTGTTGACCAGCATACTGTGTTATCACTGTGAGAGAACACACAGAAGTCCCCTCGGCCCCCACTTGTCGACATTACATGAATTTACTTCTTCATAATTTAAAAAGGTTTCATTTAGTTACACAGAACATGCAAACAAATGTGGCAGATTTATGGCCTCAGGAAAATGACCCTCATTAGTCTCAGAGACATGAACAGTCAGTCTGTGAATGCAGCTAGATAAGTAACTGTGGGCTTTAACAGGACCACAAATGTAATGGCCGGGATAATGACTTGTGCTGTGAAAGTAGGAGGAGATGATCTCATATTTGACCTTTATGCTTACACAGAAATTTGTTTTGAATAATATAGTGTTTTCTATTTGGGCAGTTAAGCATTTCAAACCCAAACTCCGTCATTAGTACCTAAGAAGTGACTGAAAGCAGTAAAATGTAATTCTATAGTATAACAGCTGTTTAAACATTGTGGTAGCGTGCTAGTACGTAAAAATGTTGTTGGAGTTCTTGACCTACCAAAATTATTCCAAGAGGCGATCAGTAGCTGTGTTTCCATTGGCCATATAGTTGCGCAATTGGAAATATTGAAAATAAATTTGCTTAATGAAAACATGCCATTTTTGTATTTTTTGGTACTAGGATGAGTTTTTTTTTTTTTTTTTTTTTCTTTTTTGGCTGTATCAAAATTGGTTTACGTCACAAAACAGCAATGGAAACACTTTTTTCACATCACATGAGTTAAATGATCAACAACTTGATATTGCCACTGGCACAAACCACGAAGAAGATGACAGGAAGTAGTCGGAGGAACATGCATTTTAATGACTTGCTGCATGAGCACACTTTTTCATGTATGATATTAATTGCATTATTTATTGAAAACACAATGTCAATATTCTGCTAATGTTGAAAATATGTAATTTTAGAAACATTTTGCACACAGCTGGTGACTCAACCAGGAGGTTGCAGAATAACATCCAGTCTTACCTTAGTTAAGGTCAGGGGTCAAGAGCTGAAAATGGGGCATTTGTGAATCTGGAATCTGTTTTATTATTTTGCTTTCAGAGTAATGACTTCTTCCTCTTTGAGTGACTTTTCAGGCTGTACAGAATCACCGGTTTCTTCACAGGGTCTTCTGCTCTGGGACACAGAACTCATTCCCTTCTCCTCATATTTTTGTTTTGTTTAGTCTTTTTTTTTTCCCATAGGTTGACCCCAGGACTTGTGGAGGTCGACACTTCTTATGTCATCCTTATGTATTGCCTTTTTTGATTTTTGTCACACAACGCAGTGTGTTTTGCAGGAGTTGCTTTAAATTTCATCCACAAGTGTGGACCCATGTGTAAAGAACTGGATATAGCAACATGCGTGACAAAAGAAGAAACAGTATGATGGCAGTTTTAGTGTGTTTCTCATCTGTTGAATGAACTGTATCAAAATAAGTGATAAAGAAAGCTGCAGAACAACCAACTTAGACACTGATGATGATGTATTTGAGTACAGTGAGTCTGATTTCCCCCCAGCCAGCTTGTCACCTGAAACCAGGAGCCACTTTCCTTTGATCTGCACCAAGAAAGAAAGGAGATCTGTGTATGATGCTCATACAAGAAATGACTAGTCAATTCCCAGAAGTGCGATGAAGCTCATTAAGAGGTGATTTATGTTAGTATAATATTACTGGTGAGTAAACCTCAATATTCTTCTTGAAGTTTATCCAGTTATTTGCAGGGGAAAATGTTGCTGGCAAAGTTAAAATAAAAGATTCAAACACATAATTGCACAGAAAAAAATTCAGTGTTGTAAAATCAGTGCCTCATTCTATTGTAACTATATTTCTTACATACTTAGTGGGCTCCCACAGAGGTTTTTTGAATGAATGAATTAATGCATATCTTGCAAACACTAAAATTTTATGTAAAACTTATAGGCCCATGTCAAGTGAGGTGTTTTAATATTGCTTGATTTTTATATAAACACCAAAATATTGAAAAATTATACTGAAGGTATTATTACCTATTTTCAGAACAATATGAAGTCGTTTTCATCATTCCTGGAGTGTTGCCTTGATTTTTTTTCATGCATATTTAAAAAATCCTCTGCGCTCCCATGGCAACCACTTAGCTGTGCAAACCCTGGAGGGGTGGGGGGGAAACATAGTTTTGGAGCTTCTGCCTCATAAAGCAGTCCTCCCCTGCGACTCCTCTAATCAGCTCCTTCAGACTAGCCAGCAGCAATTGGCAAACCTGGAGGAACTGTGCATCTGCCTAGCTCATTATACAAGCTACTTCTCAGTGAAACACTGGTAAAAATCTTGCTCGAAGGTTAATGGAGGAGCGATGTGATGACTTCCTGAAGGCAGAGTTTCTTAAAGAGCAAGATATTTTAAAGAGCAGATATTTTAACAACTGAAGGTCACATAGTTACTTGATTATCCTATAAAACAGCTTTATGTGACTGTAAAACACATAATACTGCCCCTTTAAAACATACAAAGCAATTCAAAGTTTCTCATGCTATGACATAATGTTGTGCCATTATGATCTTAGCATCTTCACTGTAATTCCCTCCAGAAACACGCTTCGCTTGTCTTGTTATTATGTACCACACGAAGTGGAAAGCTGACTCATTTTAATTAGCTGCTAGCATAATTACATCTTTGCTTATCTCAACACTTTCCTAAACATACTCCCTTCAGCCCTCCATCTTTTTCTTTCGGAAAGTAACTTGGCAGCAGAACAGATGTCATGAGTTTTCCCAGAGCTGCTGACCCGACTCATGGAAATGACACTTTGGCTCTGACTCCACTCTGGAAGCAGAAAGGGATTATTAAGAGGGAGTAAAGGATTCATACCGTTGCATTTATTCATTCTTTGGTATGAGACCAGATTCTTACATCTCTTAAAAACAACAATTAAAAAATGTGATGGGGTTTCTAAAACCCACTATGCTAAATTAGGTTCAGTTAAATATTTTTTACAGCTTTTTTCTATTGCTGAGCTTTTGTATTCCATCAGAAGGTCCTGGTACCAGATAGAGAGCAAAGCACAGGCTTGTACTACATGATATTATTCAATAGATTTCTTAAGTTCTCTTAGGATAATGTTGTTACGAAATCCTTGACGGACACATTCTCATACTAATAATGTCATATAAATAAATCCTGCAAATGTATTCAGTAAATCCTTGACTATTGCCAGAGGAGACACTTGTCTAATTTCATGTAACATCCTTCGTTTGTTTGACTTGTCTCTGTTTTATGTCTGGCATGTTCAGGCTTGGTCTGGACTTTTGTTGAGTCTGGAGTCAGGAGACGGCGCTTCTCGCTTTGGGGTTAGTCAGCATTATCAGCCTCTGTTTCCCTCATTCAGATTTGAGGGATTAATAGTTTGAGCCCAAAAGATTTTGGTTTGAATGCTTAGGTCAATGCATTTTGTTTTGGAGAAGCTCTGTCCCCGTATTGGAGTTTAATTATTCTGTCTGTAGGACATTCATGAAATAGTGAAATAAATGAGAATGACATGAGCACCTTTAGTCTCTTAAAGAAGTCTTTCAAACTCTAGGAGACATCGTTTTGTTTAGCAAATAGACGCTACCAGTTAGCTAAGAGTAGCTAGCTTCATTAGCAAACAGTACCTGACCATTTAGAGGCAAAATATTCAGGCTGCTCAAAAAGGAATATACACTGGAACTAAAAACAGCCAAAGGTTATATTATTTTCTGTATATAGTTTTTTTTTTCAGCTGCTTCATTTCTTTATTTCGTAACACATATCAGTTATATGTCAAGTTTGCACTTCATCAAAATATTTTGGTGTGAAAGAGGCACACAGTCTGTTACTACAAATCAGGAAAGTAGTTAAAATGTCAACTGAGTAATATGTTGTGCTAGTAGGGAACTAATTTACAGATGATTACCTTCGCACTGTCACAGAGTTGGACTTCACTCTCTCCTCTTATAAGGAAGTCTTCTGCTGTACGCTAAATTGAACACAGCAGCAAGATTATCTAAAGTGAAGGCAAAACATCCAGGGGTCATTTTCTGTTTGTTGACCTGACCCGGAATGCCTTTAAAATGAGATCACTGCGGGAGTCTCCCTCTCATCGACTCAGTCACTTCTGTGTCCAGAGGCACAGATCTGGCCCAAAAGTCCACAGGAACCATTTTTGTTTGTTTTTTGATTTGTACCCAACTTGCATAAGAACACAGCATCTTGGCCAAACCTGACAGCTAGATGCTTTAAAGCTGTGATCTGACTGTCCACTCTCATTTTAATTTCTCAGCTTCACACAATATTTTGCAGTGTATAATTACAAAATGGTTCAATAAGACCTCCACCTGGTGTTGAGCTAAGTTCATAACTTCTAGAAAGTTCCCTTTCATCAACTATAGCTGCCGTGTCATGGTGATTTCGAGGGCTAAAAATGCTTGACAGAATGACTGGCTGTATTTTCTGCCAACCCAAACCCTAAGGTCTGCTCCCACAAACCTTTAACTCACTCCCTTGTATCAGGTGAGCTGGTTAATCATTACATAATCCAAAGGGCTGCAACCTATTCCTTTTCCGACTTTCACAGAACATCCTAATTCGTGTACAGTGGCTCTCAAAAGTCTAAAGAACCTGATTAAAATGTCAGGGTTTGGTAAATATGAATTAAACTGGGATGTTTTTCCAGATTCAATGTGACAATTCAACACAAAAACAAAGAAGTGAAATAAAAGGTGGAATGACCCTTTTGCATGCTTTGAGGAACCTTTTGATTTAATTTCAGGATTTAGTCTTTTTTGGTGTGGCAGCATCCCACATCTTTACTCTATCCTTTTTGCTCACGCTGCTTTGTAGAAGAAGAAAACACATGTGTAAAACACAAACAGTCTTGCCAGAAACTTTTTCTTCAGAGCTGCTGTCTGTTTCTTGGCAGCCTTACCGATCATTCTTTTATTTTCAATCACTTTGTAGAAACATCCAGTTTTTGACTGATGTCCCAAATTTTCTCTGATTATTGATTACTGTCTTCATTATGTCAAGACGTATAAATTTTGCTGTGGAACCTTGTTATGTCCTTCTTCTGACTGGTACCTTTGTATGAGATTGCAATATTCTAACATTTCATGACTATCCAACCAGAGTATTGGAACTCTGATATCATATAACTTCAACAAATTCAAGGAGACTGGTTGCAAGTGAAAACTTTGAAAAGATCTGTTTTTCAGATGAATCAGGATATATGTGACATTAATATATAGGACCTTGCATTTTTAACAGGCGTTTGTACACTTTTGAGAGGCACTCTACACTCAGTTTTACCTGTAGTTTTCTCTTCCTCTTCTCTCATTTGTCAGGCTTGTTTCCAACCACGAGGATCTTTAGCTGCATTTTGCAACCGACTGACCTCATGCGGGGTGAAAGATAAAGCCTGATTTCCCAGCAGCAGAGAGCACTGAAAATCCATTTTTGGTCATATCACAGCAAACTGAGGCCCAATAAGCAAACCACGAGGAAGAACTACGTAGGCTACATTACTACTGCCTGACCTTGCACTGGAAAACTGTTTGGTATCCAGTAGCAGTCTGAGAGGGATTGTTTGAAAGATAGAGATCAAGGAAAGAGTTTATACCCCTATGATTAAATATCGATTTATGAAACAGGGGATTTCACTTTCCTGAAGCATGACATCAACAATTTCATTTGTTTTCCCTTGTATTGCATAATGTCTTTGGCAATCAGATATGCCCAGGGTTTCTGCAGTGTTTCAGTGTTACTGTGCAGACACCAGGGGGAGAGATGTGTTCATATCTTGAATCAATAAATAGCTACAGGAACCAACTTTTTTTTAAGCTCTCTGTCATCATCTCTTTACAAAAGTGTCGCCCAGTAGCACTTGTTGAAATTCAGCAGCACATCCTGTAGCGCTTAAGAGAAGAAAAGAACAAGCTGGCCTCCTTCCTGTCTGTAAATGTGCTCTAAAAGTAGCTCCCTTGGGTACAACACATCCACCTGAGAGGATGTGGTAAAGAATAGGGAAAAGGGCAAGACTTCTTTTGGTATATAAAATATTTGCACCTAAAATTACTCAGTTCCAACAGAAAACTAGGTTTTATTGATCAGATTTTCAATCTAGCATCTGTACTCAATAAACAACTCATCATCCTAACCCTGCATGAGAAGAACCTTTAGTACTTAGAAGAGCTTTCTTTGGCAGTCACGACTTGCTGCATAAATGACTGACACCTTCACCTGAAGCAAGTCTGAACATTGAGACACCGTTGGAATCATCGTCCTGTTTAAGGGTCCCATAATGTCCAAGCCTGAACCTTCTCGCATTGCTCTCCAATCACTGCAGGTTTCCAGTTCCAGGGGAAGCAGAGCAGCCATGTAGCTTCACTGAGTCACCACCTTACGTGACTATAGGCATTGTGTTTTTCCAGCGACTGCTTCATCATTCTACCTCTTCCCTATCTCTAATCCCTGTTGATACTTCTGATTCAGAGGCCTCTAAAGTAACATTTTTGATTCATCATGGCACAGACAAGACCACCCAAACCTCTTTGTTTACATATTTATGAACAAATTGAAGCTGATTGTCATTGAAGCAGAGTCCTGGCTCCCTGCTGGAGGGCAAAAAACTGTTTGCTGATGATGACTACCGTTGATTTTAGCTGTCAAGTTATCGACATAAATAGCTAACGCATAAATGCATGTGTGAAATATAAATGAAAAAACGATGCAGTACTTTGCTTCTGTCAGCACTGACGACTAGATAACAAGATTCGCAGGTCAGTAAAATGTTTTAATAAAAAAAAAATGAGGGAAGTAGGCTAGTTACACTATCTTGACTTTGACAACCTTAACATAGATGTGCTGTGCAATTTGGTGTGTTTCAGTTCAGTTAAACAAAAAATGGCGACCTACACACTGTGACAGATCATCAGTAGAGCAGGTAGTTTAACTATCTAATCAATCACTGCTGTCTTCAGATGATCACTTAATAATCACAAAATAAACATCAAGCCTGAAAACAGTACAGTAATGGGCTGAATGTTTTGTTGTTTGTGTGGGAAATGTTTGGATGTTTTTTGGTGTTGAATCCAAAAAACACATTTGTGGAGCGATTGTCAGTTCCTGTGGCAACAGGTCTGTGTAATGTAGCCGATACAGAGACGGAGCAAAGAAGAATACGCATGGTTTTCAGTTATTCTTCAACAGTTTTTCTGCGTTATTTTTCCCTTGACTGTGGCGCACTGCATTAAATCAATAATACCTACATCTTAAGGTTTCATTTTGTTGAGGGGATTGTTCTACTGCGTCAACACGGCTATGAATAGAAAGCAAAGGAGTCATATTTTTGCCATCTAACATTGTGCGCATGTGCAAAATTTCCAGATATAAACAATAACATACAATGTGTCTATAGGCCTTTTGCTTTCAGTTGAGGGTTACTGGCCTCCTGCCTTTTCACTAACAGGTCAGCTGTTTACAGCTTCCTCTGAGCACGTAGCCATTGTTCCTCAACTGTAAACTTTTGAACAGCTGTGGTTCCAGCAGTATCTCTTGGAACATTCAGGGCCTTTGCTATCTTCCACCATGTTGTGCAACCTTTTGGAAAATTCCCTTGACCTAATCATATTTTGTAGCTTGCAGTTAGATGTCACAGTCTCGAGTCCATGTATTTTAGGTGTTTTTATCTCTAAGAATGTAGAGACTGCTGTAGTTTCTGGAGATAGGATATAATGTTGAAGAAATATTATGTTTTAACTATTAAGCTTCTGTGAAAATTCAGAATTTTGCTTCTAAATCTAGTTTGCAATGAGGGTTGCAGGTGCAGCTGTGGTTTGGTCAAGGGTGTGTACCGTGTAGCTTCAGAGTTTTTGATTATGGACACAAGAACAAAATGGTTATTTTAGGAGTTTTTAAATAACTTCTTATGCAAAATCTACATATATCTACAAAAAAGTAACTAGCTTCAAACTATGCTGCCTGTCTTCCTTCGTTTTCCATGTTTATAGAAAAATAGAGAAATACATTTTTGCTTCATTTTGTAATAAACATTTTATTGATTACATATTTACAAATCTTATTTTGCGGCTCTCAGTAAGTCTTATTATGTAGCAGCAGTAGCAAAAGTGGCTCTTTGAATGGAGAAGATTGCTGACCCCTTGGTTAGGTTGAAACGATGATCACAGATTGAATAAGAAAACCTTTTTGACTGTGCTTTTTGGAGACATTCTTGATTAGAAGCAAAGAACTGAGCAGAGAATTAGAAAGATGGGAGTTGGGAATCTTTCCTGCATGACTGGTGTGAACACAACTGTGACGGTTTTGTCCCAGCTTGTTAAGATTGAGATCATGGGAAAGGTCCTGACTTAACATCAGATACTGTTAGCACTGTCAGTGAGCTTTTATACACCCAGAAAACACCTTTTTTTGTGACATGTTGCTCTGAAAAACAACTTTTCAAAGGAGACAAGTAAGATGTTCTGTATGCAGTTCTTGTTTTTTCTTACTTTTCAAGCACATTTCAGAAATAAAATGTTGCTATAATTTATAGATGTACTTGAAAGATCTTGTTGAAATAAACAATTTTATTCAAAAATTCTTGCTTTGCTTTCAGATATAATGTTTAGGTTGCTGGATGTACTCTCACTGCAGTAAATGCCCACATGACCCTAGATACTAATGACTGAAGATAGCTGATATGAGAGAGTGGAGGGAGGGAAGTGTAGATTTGGATTTGACAATATTCACCAATAATATCAGTATTGCATGTATTTTTTTAATATATATTGGCTGTATATTTAAACTGTAGAGCTCAACTACATGGACTTCTTGTTTCATGCAGTTACTGCTTTCTCACTAATTACTATTCGGATCACAAAAACAAACCATTTTATTCGGTGCTACTGCTGCTGTTCTTAACACACTGACAGCTTCTTTTACATTGTTACCAGGGAAAAGAGGTCAGGCTGAGAGAATCTCCATGCTATTGTGAATGAAATGCAAATTTACTGGTAAAAACACAATGAGGTTTTATTATTGAGAAGACTAACTGCTGTTTTTGCGACTAACTGCTGTTTTTGCCTAGCGTCTTTATCCTGGTCCCCACATAGACATTTAAAACCCTAAGAGAGAGCATAAGTAATGATGTCTCTCGATCCCTTGGTTACCTTATTTTTTATCTGAAAATAAACAAGAAAAGGAACAGAATAAACTATGAAAGGAAGATGCCAAGTCTGAGGACTTTTCACAGGGAACAACAGCAACCAATGAGTTATTGGAAAGGGAGGATGTTAGTTTTCCTCTGAATAACAGAAAAGATCAGAAATTGCTGACATAAATACAGGGTGTGCTTTTAATACCTCGGAACAGGGTGCTCTTATAGTTAAGCCAGTTGAACTACCATACATGTTTTAAACTGTGGGAAAAAGCCAGGAAAATTGGGGAGGTCCTATTATATATCTATGAACATCATTAACACAGAAGTACAGAGAGGACATAGAAAGTCTGGGTTCCTCTTAAATAATCAGTTAAAACCAATTTACTGACAAACAATTCAGATCTACTGAAGTATTTGTCCCAGAGTCCAAACATTTCGGTAGATCTCCTGAACATGGCGTATATCTTCACATTAATCTGACCTGAATGTCATTGATACATGACAAACAACATGTTCTATGAACATCACTATTCTGCATCCTGTTACGCGCAAGAGAGAATAAAAACAACAAACATGGCGGACCATAATGAAGAGCTACGTTGTTAATGTGCTGACTCCACTTGGACAACTATTGTAAGATGCCCTCCAACGTTAGCATCCACGTTTTATTCTGCAAACACTGAGCACTTCTTTTTTTTATTTTTTATTTTTTTATCGCTGTTGGCAAAACACTGAGCTTGCTCGTTACCTATGACATCACTACGCCCTCTACTGTTTATGCGGGACAATTTCGGGTCATTTTTAGTTCACACGGTAGATCATATATAAGTCGCATATATTTGGAAATGTGAACGACCACATAAAAAAACTCCACCGAATTTCACAAAAGTCGGAATTGAGCATTAAAGCCTGCATTGTGAACGTAACCTAAATGCCCTTACATGCAGCCACTGGCTGTTTGATTAGGTACACCTCTTCAATTGCTTTTTAGCGCAAACTGTGAATCAAACACTCACATGGCAGTAATTCAGTGCTTTGACCATCTAGATGTGATAAAGTTTTAATTTCAAACCGAGCAGCAGAATGGAGTTAAAAAAGGATAAAAGGGGCTTTGAATGTGAAAACATGCTTCAGACCAGCTGCCCTAAATGTTTTAGAAGTTGCTTATCTACAGGGATCTTCACACACAATCATCTCTTGGGGTTACAGAGAATGTCTCAGAGAATTTTATAACTGCCTTTATGGAAAATATGACTCACTGCCCAGGATGGAATCTCATTAACTATTTGCATGGCAGCTAAAAAGATGGTTTTCTGTTGCTTATGTATTTAAATCAATCAGAAAAAATGGCAGTACTCTGCAGCTAATGGTGCAGAAGTTGGAATCTCATGTGCAACTAATGGTTAAATGTTTCTTTTCACTGTTTCTGGAATGCATTAAACACATTTTAGTTCAAAATATAAACTATTATGACTTGTCAGACCAAAGCTGTTATACTATTTATTGAACAGAGCTTCTTAAAATGCCATTTTTATTCTATCTGTGAAAACACAGGTAAAAAAGCAGACATCTCTGGCACTAAGAATGCCTTATTGAGTCTATTGAGATTGAGACTAACACATTTAACCCTAAAGATACAGGGTTGTGGTTCATTTCAAATTTGAGCTGCACACAATTTGTTTGTGGTGGACATGGATAACGTTGCCTTAATTAAATTTTGGCTGTGAATACAAATTAAAAACAGTGTTTATGGAAAAACATAAACAGGCTGGTTATTGTGGGAAATGAACCAGTTTTCTTATCTCCTTTCCCAGACTTTTAAGAGAGATCTGTCATATCTCCTTTACATGGAAACGTAATGCATGAAAGAATTACCATACGAGACACCACTAAATATTAACCAGAGATTTATTTTCTGTCATAAATCAGACTGGTTCACATCTAACCTCTAAAGATAAATTCTCTTTGGCTCCTCGTTCTCACTCTATACCTCAATTACACGGACTTGCGTTTCACATTGGGAAACCAGCCAAAGCTTTGTCAAGATTATGTTACACAGACCTTTTCACACGAGAGCAAAGAACTGGAGATTAAATGATGTGAACCTCCTGGCTTGTGTCTTTGAACTGTGTGAATATGATTGTGTGTCACTCCTACTGGGAGATGGTGTTATGACAGTTTCAGTGGAACTTTTAGAGCTCTGTTAAACACAGACCCTCCTTTTCCTGTGATGGAATTCCTCTCAACAAAAATAAAATTCCCAAGCAATCCCTATAATTAGAGCTCCCCTCCTCTCTAATAGCAGCCAACAGTAAGTGGATTATAGATTTGGAGATGATAATTAATAGGGAAGCAAAATCCCTGCTGAATGTACTTTGAGACTAATGTTATATATTAAATATATTCTTATTTCTTCAAGAAAATATGTATTTGTTTTCTTTTTATTATGGGCATAAAAACCATCTTGCCATTTTACTAAAATGCTCACCAGAACACCTTTTCACACAATTATCAAAGATGTATAAACTACATACAATTAACTGGAGAACAAAGTACATTTTGTGGCAGTTTTTTCTTAGTAAGGGCAAAAGTGTGTAATGGAAGACTGTGATTGGGTACAAATCCAAAATAACTTCTCAGATGTGATAGGTTTGCTTATCATATATTCTTGACTGTTACATTTTATATTATAATAATGGATAATAAACTCCTAACTATTATGTTTGTTTACTATAGTCAACTATATATTCAACATTCTTATTGCCCCAAGAGGGGCAGATATGGGTGCATTACCCCTTTCAGACAGAAGCTCTGCACCTTTAGGTAATCTCTACTTAATACTGGACTCTTTTGTACTTAAACCTTTAATTGTTATTACTGACCCTTTGCAACTACACCACTTGAACACTTTGAAGCGCCATGATGGTAGCATTAAACTGAGTGACTGATTGTTTTCCTAAGTTGTTTTTGCCAGTGTAGCCATGACTACTTGTTGAGGTCAAGCTAATTTATCTGTGGAAGTAGCCCACCTAGTTCGGACTCGTAGACAGCAGCATTTACAAAATTTGAAATTAGCTAACTTAGAAAATGCCTCATACCTTCTCCCTCCTGACGTGTTTGTGGAGTTCATCAAATTGCTGACTTTGCCTGAATTTTCCACATATCACTGTCATATTTTTTCCCTCTTACACCAGAGAAGACTTAAAAGAGAACAAAAGTATTTTTCGAACATGCTAGACTACAAGGTGTGGTGGGTCATCTTCTCCATAGTTACTGATGATTAGACCTTCATCATCATGCTATATTTTATTGCATCTTACTGAGCTTACTAAATTAAGTATGTGATGTATATTTTTTCATCTTGTAAAGTGTTCACAGTGTATCAAATATGCCAAGGGCTGTCAGGATTGATGGCTGCTTTCCATCATCGAGGTCGTTCTTGATCAAAAGGTTTACGATAAAATGACAAGTTGGGTTTGCATCCTTGTCTGTTTGTGCACCCTCTGATCATTTAGTTGAAATCAACTAAATGACAGAGATATTATCCTACCAACTGTCTGTTTTATGACAAGCTTTACAGGAGTTAACCTGCGCTCAGTATGTGTTGATGTCTGTCATGGGGGAGTGGGCTGTTTTCTTAAGAGTGTGATATCACAGTCAAACGGTCTATAGCAGGTTATAGGAAAATACCTGGTGTTATTAGACAGTTGTTAAATAAAGAGGCCCTGAAGGACTATTGCAAGGACCCATCTTTTATTTCTGACCAAACTTATCTAGTTTCATCCCAGAAGAAAACCTACAAAAGATTAGGGTGGAGGTTTCTCTTTCAGTGGGAGAAACACCCTAAATGTCCAATCAGAGAATACAATGAGGACAAATGGCCTCCACGCTTTTTTAAATTTTTAAAAGAAATTTAAAACCATACCTATTTATAATTATGCATTGCTTTGTGTTGGCCTGTCATAAGATTCCAATAAAATACAATGAATTTTGTGGGTTTGACATAAAAAGTAAGAAAGTTCAAGAGGGCTGAATGCTTTTCCAAAGCACTGCTGATGAGAGGTCTTGAAATGGCATTTTGCTGTATCTGAAGTAATTGTAAAATGTGTTTTTTTAATGATAGGCAGTGTACTCTTAGTCAATCTGATTTTAAACATGTGAAAACATAGAATGGTCGCTTTTCAACTAAAGGCTTTGTTCAGATGCCAAAGAAAGATTTGCTCTGTAGTTTTTTTGCGTTCCACATGGTTTTCATTCACCAAGAGTTACTTTATTTTTTATAATAAGACATGACAAATGCACATTTGTAAAAAGATTTCTTGTCAAAACTTTAAAGTTTAGTGTGAAAACCATCCGAACGAGCGCATGCAGTTTAATATGTTTCAGCCATGAACAGAGCTGCTGTGTCTCACTTGCACTTTCAATCATTTACCCTCTGCTCTGGAATGTGAGCGGTTTACTCATTTAAGGAATGTCAAGGTTATTGAAACTGCTTCGGATAACAAGATTAAGGCCTCTGAAAGGAGAAACAATGGACTCTGGATGCCTTTAACCTGATGAACTCTGCTGCGGAGGCTCTTTCTGCAGGAGCTGGTCTATGCGGGATGAAAGTGCACCAGAGAGAGCCTCGCCGCTGTATTTTTAGTACAGCATAGGCGGCAATCATCATACTCCTTTGGGTGTGCGGCGCGCAGCTCTCTGGTCAACAAGTTCTTTTGGTTAGTTTCCACAGAAACCAGACGAATGAGTCAACTCAACAACTTCAGCCAATGAAGCCTTTCAGTTTGGGAAACGAGCCCTGAATTTCCAGCTCACTCCCCACCCAGCAGCTCTGGAAAAATGGAGAAGTAGGGTGTAGGGGAGGGAGCAAACGGTGGCTGCATGACGGCTGTTCCCAGTTCTGGTCTTACTTAATCTCCCTTCTGCTCCTCCTTCTTCACCTCTTCTGCTCTCTGTTCTCCCACCAGGTTTTTGCCTCTCTTCATATGTCACTCACCTTTTAACCTTTTCTCCTCCCCTGCCTGTTATCATCTTGCCCTCCTGGTCCCTTTGCCCCTTTGTAGTCATTTCCCATCCATAGCATCAGACACACCGGCAGATCAACAGAAGGGAAAACATGTTTCTTCTCAGATGTCATTTCCAGTTAAATTTATTGAGCCATCACTGCTTGACAGTCTCACTTTATTGGATGAATCACTGTTTTAGTAAAACATTAACTCGATGCTGTTTGGATTTTGATTTCAGGGTTTGATTAGGACCACTTCCTGTCTTGTCTGTTCCACATGTTTCCAGCATGAAGTGTTTGTTCTGGTAGTAAACGTCAAAATCTCCAGCAGCTTTCATCTCTTCACCCTTTCTTGTTTCTCTTTATCTCCACTATATTCCTACACACATGCAGAACTGTAAAAGAGTAATTGCCATCAACTAGACTGACCTGGACTTGGTTCAATTAAGGTCAGAGTTCATGTTTCAACAATAAGAAAGAGACCAGGCATCCATAGGAGAGTTCCTATGGCTAGTCTGACTCCAGTTTGACACGAAACATCTTTTACTTTTTCAGAAAATATTTGTATGCCTCTGAGAAAAAGTGGAACTTTTGGAAGAGTGTGCATTTTGGTAAATTAACAACACAGCAATTGTCAAACATGGTGGTGATGGTATGGTGGGATTTTCCCAAGCAGGACAATGATCTAAAGAAGACCAATACATCCACCTGTGACTAGCTCGAACTTCAGTATTTGGAAATGTAGCCAACACGCTTTGTTCAGTTCATTGGTTGCCATTGTTAAAACTACAGACAGAATACAATCTAAAAACGGCACAGAAAATTGACATCATTGTTCACAACTTCTCCTTCTGTCTATGTCAGACTTCTCCAGTAGCTTGCCATTGTCAATGTGTGCATGACCATCTTTTAAGTTAACCTGAGAACAGGTTGATTTGTATGACACTAAAGCAAAAACAGTAGAAATGTGCAAGACTGCAAATGCACTTTGCCGTGCCTCCATTCTACAACCCATTATTTCCTTGTTTTGGCGTCACTGGGAGGAGGCTTAGTGAACTGGAAGCACTGGATGACTGACTGGACTGGACACACCCTCCAGATGTGTGGGGCAGAGGGAATCACAGGACGTTTTCTTGTGTGTGAAAGTGGGAGATGATTCATTGTTTATATGTGATGAACTGTTTTATTGCGAAAAGGAAGAGGGATTTAAAACTGTTTTTTTTT
>NW_015115642.1:0-12977 GCF_001443285.1 Poecilia latipinna
ATACAATAATCCATAAAGGTCATGATGCTTTTATTTTGAAAACCGACACGCAAAATGAAGGAGTTACGTGACCCAGGCAATGCAGGGATCGTTTGTTGTCAGTCACGTGGTTTTCAGCAAGCCGACACAAGCAACGAAGCGGAGCTTCATCTGACACGCCCCCTTTTTACTCGGTACACGCTTCGAAGCCTGGCTTCAGATGGCCCCTAGCAGTAGGCATGACGGAGAAATGTTTTCAAACTCATACCCCTCATCATGGAAACAACAGGAAGAAGTTCATATGATGCCGCTTTTAAGGTGAAGACTATCGATCTGGCAGTACAGATCGATAGCCGCTGCACGTAAACTCGGCGTGAACGAATCCATGGTTTGGCTTTGGAGACGCAGGGCTGCGTCCTTAATAGCAGATTTATTAAGGACGCAGGCAGCGTCCTTGTGAAAAACCGAGTGGCGGCGATATCAGCCCGATGCAGCTTATATATGTGCTTTTCCAGTTTTTTATTTTATTTATTTAATTATTTATTTTTTTGTTTGTTTTACTTTGTGGGTGCGGCTTATAGTTGAATATTTTACAGCTCTTGAAGGAAGCATATTATACAGCTTTAAGGTCTCAGAATAGCCAAATCTATTATTCCAAGGCCAGCTTGGTTGTAAGTTTGAGACCACATACGTTAAAGCTTTAAGCACCTGTCCCAAAATCTTCAGTCTCTGTTCAGAGGAAACACGTTAAATGTTTGAACATAAGCCAAGAATTAAAAAGGCTTCACTACATTGGTACGTCTTTATCAATCGACATGCATCAGTTAACGGGAGAACGTGTTGAACTGTGCTGAGACAAGAAAAATTACTGGACTGCATAGAGCAGGTCTGAAAAGGATCGCTAGGTGCTGCACCTTGAGCTCTTGGCCATCAGCCAGATTCTACCGGCTGGTAGCTGACTGAAAATAAAAAGGACAATACTTTCAGTAATGTCATTTACGCTTGGCATGAACCAGAAACGGCTGAAACAGAATGCAAGAGGGAAGCATTTTAATCAGCATCAAATTCATAGCTGCAAACATGGACACATATTGCCTCAAAAGACATCTACAGTTTAAATTAGAAAAGAATAAGTGGGAAAAAAACGCACCAAGCTGATGAAAATGAGTACGAGCTGGATGATGTCTGTGTAAGCCACAGAGTAGAGGCCACCCAGCAGTGTATAGGTGATGGCAACGGCAGCAGATATCCAGATGCTCACAGTGTAGGACAAATCCAGGATTACACTCATGGTCACTCCTGACCAAATGCACAACAGGCAAACAGTAAGCATTTACATCATACAATGGACTGGGTTCCTACCAAGAACAGTTACCAGAAAGCACTTTAGCAAAAGTTATCATTATTAAAAAAGTTATTTAGTTAGCAAGCCAGATATCCAGCTCCAAACTAAATATGCAATTAGCGACATTGGTAAGACATTTAGTTTACTAACTATATTGCTAGCTTGCTAATTAAATATTAGTTTAAAACTGGGATTTCTATTATTGAATGAATAACATGGTGAAAATTTGACTGAAGAATGGTGCCAGGTATTTTTCCCTTTTATGGTTAAATAACCAAGAATCACTGCTGCTCTTTTTTTTTTTTACAACATAACTTTACAAATGGCACCCCACACTGTACACATCCTCTGTCTGTATAGAGATAAATATTCACTCAACTCAGCAAGCCAAAAGCTTGAAGTTGCTCCAACTGGGGCAATATTTTTTTTCAGATTAATAGCTAATATTAGTTTAACGTGGATGCACCAAAAGGGAAGTGTCCTATCTCCTGTTCACTCTGTAGCTACCAACTTCACGTTCTAAATCATGACACATACACACGTTTTCTAATGACACTGCCAATACTGATGCACCATTTCCTGAGGAGTTTGAGCTCCTTTAATGTCTGTAATAAACTCCTCTTCATGTTCCACCAGTCTGTCATGGTCAGTCATCTTGGGCATTGGGCAGCAACTCTAGGAAGTGGGATGCTGGATGTCTGGACAGACTACTGAAGAAAGCTGCCTCTGTTGGTATGAAACTGGAGTGACTGCATCTGACCTTGACCCTGAGTACAACACTGTCTGTTAGGAACAATGAGACTGGAAAAGTCTTCTGTTCCATTAGGTATAGAAGATGGAACTGGTATTGTACCTATCTGGTACAATACCAGATAGGTGAGAGATTGATCAGTGGCTAGAGTTTTACAGTGTGTATTTTGATCACTTGATCATGTGCATGTGTGACTTTTATGGATGTCACTGGATAGAGTATGAATAAAGTACTATCTTATCTTATAATGGATGTTCAGGTAAAGTCAAGTGCTGACATCCAAAAAACAGAAGAAAGTAAAGAAAGTTGAAGTTGCACCATAAAGAAATGCAAGTTTCAGGAAGGTGTGTTTCCTGCTGTTGTTGGACTTAGAAGAAAAAACTTAAAGCTTAAAGTTTACTACAAACATGAAATCCAGACTGTGAATAATCGATCAGTGCACTGGAATTACTAAAGTGTGTTATGGTGAACACACAGTGTGTTACAGTCAATATGTGAGACTCTCTCTAGAAACAGCTAGAGGGAGTGTCACTGTTTTAAAATAGTTTCAAACACCAAATAAACCTTCATATGCATCAACACACAGAGTGGAAACCATCTTAACACGACTGCAGAAGTTAATATCTGCAGTCTTCTTGAGTTGAGTTTAGCTATAAAAAACATATAAGTGTCAGCTGTTTTTAAATAGAAACTGCTTTTAAAAGTGGAACTATTTCAGAACAGGAAGCTGATGCTTGTAAAGAAAAACAGCTTGCAGTAAGAATGTAGCATAAGACTCAAAGAACTGTGTAATGTGAAATAAAAATGAGTCAGAATCAATTAACTCTCTTTATCATGTACATTTCAGATCCGCATGGTTTAAATTTGCCCTTCGAATACCTTCTGCTTTTAGGTGTTTGTTGTTAAACTTGCTCTATGCGGCTTGCATGCAGGTGGAGGACAGGTCAGTCCGGTCATGTTTGAGTTTATTTTATGAGAAACCAAAAGGGGAAAAAAAAGAAGTGCTTATCCAGTTTTTCTACATAATGTTTTTAAAATAATAGATACTTGTTTTCTATAGTGATCAGTTTGATTTGGTATGAAGCATAAAAATACAAGTAAAGAGGGGAAAAAATAGTTGGTTTGGTCATGTAACATTCACACTTCAACAAAAGGGATATCCTTCATATGAGACACGAGTAGGAAAGACACCGTCATAGATAGATAGATAGATAGATAGATAGATAGATAGATAGATAGATAGATAGATAGATAGATAGATAGATAGATAGATAGATAGATAGATAGATACTCCGTATTGCAGCTGTAGTTTCCAGTTGCTTTGCAGTACTACACTCAGAGTCAATCACCATTTCTGTTTCATGGTTTCATTTTGATACCTGCAGTTCTTTTAAGTGTCAATGTACTTATTACAACAAACATTGTTTTTCACACACACTGTGAGTATCGGTACATATCCCAAAGGATTTGCAGGGTTTTCTCCCTGGGGCTGAGAGCAGAGCTTAGCCAGTCGGTTCACTAGAAGAAGTCAGCAAATAGATCTCATTACAGCAAGCAACCCTGTGCAGTATTTCAGAAATATGAGGACGGCTGCTGACTGGTATGTGGCTTTCCACTCACTCATCACTACTGGGGATTGTAACTAAATACACAGAGTAACGCATCTAAATAAAAATAGTTATTTTGGGTCTTGGAGAGTATTCAGGTTGAGGATTTTTATGGCTTGTTAGTGAAACATTATGGTGGCATGTTGTTCAGTGAGATGGGATTTATGTAGTGTGAAAGGTGAAAACAGACAGAATTCAGTCAGACAAGTGTTTGAGTTGTCAGTGCGCAGCAGCAGCAGACACACTCACCTTGAGGAAACTAGACATTCCATCATGTTTGTTGCTGTTTTGTTCAGAGAGCTTTGTGATGATCTGTTCCCTCTTTGTTTAGATTCTGCTCTGAATTTACACTGAACGAAAGCACTTTTTTATAGTGAAATCAAATACATCAACTGTATTTGATGTGTTTTTCCCCTTTTTGTTGGAAAGTCAGCTTCTTGTCATGTAATTATATCAGAAGTTCACAACAGCATCATGAGCAGCTTAAAATCTCATTTTCATGTGAAAAGATCCAAGTTTTTTTTTACTCCTGACATTAAAACAAGGCAAAAGTTGTGGTTCTCCATTCTGAGTTCATTTAATATGTGAACATTAGGTTAATTTGTTCCACAACAGAAAACATGAACCTGCTTCTGATATGGCTCTTATTAAAAACCAAGTTAAAAAAAAATACAGTTTTAGAGAAACTGATTCTTTCATTCTTAGTTTTATTCCAGTTCCATTTATTCAGATTGTAGCAGAGGTCCCAGAATGCATATTCCCAAATATGCATTCATATTTGGGAATATGAATGCATATTCATAAAAACATGAGGTTCATAACCATGAATTTAGTTTTTCTAAATTGGAAATATTTACAGAAATCTGAGTTAGCGTTAGTGTTGTAAAAGTGAAACAGTGTAGTTGCTGTTCTACCGGAGCTGACAGCATTGGGTTACTCCAATGAGGATTTTATGAACTGTTGCATGTCTAGTAGACATATTGCCTAAACAAAATCATACAATATCATCATATTGAGAAATATAATGTAAACTCTGATGAGCAAATGATTATGTTGTACTTTGTGGTTTGCATGGTTTATTTAAACATTATAAATATTTGTATAAATGTAATGAAGTTGAGATTAATTTCAACAGTACAATATTAGTAATCACTGCTGCAGCTGCTGCTTGATGTGGAATGATGTCAGAGATGCACAATAGAAGCAGTTTGAAGTTCAGCTGCCAGGATCAACACACCACTGTCACACACACTCCACTGATGCATATATAGAAAAACATTCTTACCTAATCCGATGAGTGTTCCTGTCACCCACATGATCTCCGATACAAGGCAGGCCAGTGACAGAGCAGCTGTGGGAACTTTCCCGTATTTGATCTGGAAGGGGTCCATCATAGTTACGTATTTACTGTTCCGCATTGGCTCAGCGAAGAAGAAGCCACCTTTGGTTATAAATGAAAACAGTCACGCGTCATGTAGTGACACAACAAAACACATTCCTGTCCTTTTTTTAGCACTTTCAGTAGACATAGTGAGCAGTTAGACATTCCCACAAGGATGATCTCTGCTTTAAACAAGAGGTTTGGTCTAAAACTGGGATATATATCTGTTGTTTGGGTAGATTTTGTTAACTGTCAGGGCTTTTTTTTTTTTTTTTTACTTTTTTATGAAATTATACAAATTAATGCTTGAAGTAAGTGCACTTTATCAAAAAATGTGCCATCGTGTAAAAAAACAACAAAAAAAACTGCAGAATTTTGATTAATTGTTTTACAATAACAGAGCAGAAGCAAGATCCTGAATAGACTCAGTCAGCAGTGGTGTGCCTCAAGGGTTGGTCCTTGGACCCCACCCTGTTCACATTCAGCATCATCTCGTCATTCATCACAGGATTTCCTTCTATTGTTATGCACATCAAAGCCGACCTTGCCTCTCTCTCCAGATTAATCCACATCACTTTCCAACTAAACACCAAAAACAAAAGCTGTTCCAGGTGTAACGCCTCAACACCTGGGTGCTGTTGGCCATCTCTGCACACAACATTCATCTTTTTTCCTCTAGATAACAATCTTGGTGTAGGATTTCAACCCTCAACTTACATTTGAAACTAACATCAAAACAACTCTGTAAATCTCTGTCTCTCATCTCAAAAACATCTCCAAACTCTGTCCATCACTCTGCTTCACTGACACTAAAAGACTTGTTACATACATAGTGCAGCAGGGACCTGATGGAGCAAAGGAAACATGATTGCATGAGCAAGTTCTGAATCCCTCCACTGACTCCCCGTCTCTCTCCATCCTTATTCACTGATTTGTCTGTAACAAAGCTTCAAAGCGTTGCTCACTAAGTTTCCATCACAAATGTGAGCAAAACTGTTAATATTTCAATAATGCTGAAAAACCATTTTGCATTATGGTGTTTCCATAAAAAATAGTTAAAATCACATGTGAATAAGTTTATTCACACAATAAGTCATAAAAAAAAACTTGCCAACCAACCACTTCCTGTCGTCGTCTTCTTTGTTGTTCACGATGCTTTTTTGCATCACATGATCATCAGACTGCATCCGTGACTGCATATAGACTGCATCTATACACCCTTGTCCCTTAATGGGGTCGGGAGGTGCCTATCTCCAGCGAACGTTCCGGACGAGAGGCGGGGTACACCCTGGACAGGTCGCTAGTCTGTCACAGGGAAACACAGAGACAGACAGGACACACTCACACCTAGGGAGAATTTAGAGAGACCAATTAACCTGACAGTCATGTTTTTGGACTGTGGGAGGAAGCTGGAGTGCCTGGAGAGAACCCACTCATGCACAGGGAGAACATACAAACTCCATGCAGAGAGACCCCAGGCTGGGAATCACACCCAGAACCTTCTTGCTGCAAGGCAACTATGCTACCAACTGCACCACTGTGCAGCCCAAGATCATGAGACTCATGTGATCCAAATGCAGTTTTGAAAAATAAACCAATTTCAATACAACTGAAAAAAAACCTTAAAACATCTTATCAAAAATCGTTTTTTTCAAAATTGACGTGTTTCTGTTAAGCTAATTCATTTTCAAAATGCCAAATTTTACAATTATGTGGTTAGAACTTAGAACAACACTCCTTATTTAGATATGCACAGGTTCTTCTCTGTGCTTGAATGCTCTGTAGAGTGCATTATGTTGAATCTGAATGACTGTACAAACTTCAAAAAGAAATACAGATTGATAATAGTTTAGGTTCTGTTTACCATCATCATATTCTTCACCACTCGTTTCAGCCTCAGCATCCTCATTTTGGCAAACCATTACACTGGAAACGCAAAATGTTTTAATCTTTCCGTAGAAAGTAAGTAAACTTGTGGCTCTTTTTTAAGACATAATAATTATAAATTTCTTAAATAAACAACTAAAATATACAAAGCAAATTAAACAAAAGCAGATATTAAGATGTTTTTAAGCGGCTGTTGAAGGAAGTTGCTGAGTCAGCTGATCTCAGTGAAAAAGGAAGAGAGTTTTGGCATTCTAGAAGAAAAACTTGTCTCCTTCAGGCCTCAGGTAGTCAGGGACTATCAACTGGTCTTCATCACTGGATCTCAAGGCCCTAATTGGGCTGACATGTAGATTGCTGCCTGTAAAAGCAAAGCTACCAACTCAAAACCATGTTATGTTTGATATGGCTCAAACATAACCTGGAGCCAATGCATTAACAGCAGAATCACAAAATGCTGCTGGCAGCAGCATTTTGCAGAGGCTGCAGCTGATCTTGTTAAGTTCTGGTCGGATGTGTGTAAAGTCAGATGAAGTAAAAGCAGGAAGTAAAAGTTCCAGTTTAGGTTGAGAGACAGTGGAGATACTTTTAGCAAGATTTCGCCACTGATAGAAACAGAATCAAACCCAAGATTTTATCTGATTTTCAAGCATTTCCAAAAGTTGATTTTTATGAAATCAACTTTCATAAAAAGTTGATTTATGAAAATCAACTTTTTGATTGAATAAAGATAAGGGCCAAGAGGCCAAGAGGCCCTTATCTTTATTTGTTTCATTTTCTTTTAATTCAATTTAGGAAAACTGTCATACATGCAGCTTTTGTCCAGGCATTTTAGCAAAATATGCAGTATTGAGACTTCATCTGGAAGAAAATAAATATACAACTGTTTGCGTAACAATGGCAGGACAAATCCTTAAAAGATGACAGTATGAAAACAACATTGGCTCCGAAATAGGACCTGATGGAACACCAAACTGAACAGGACTGAAAGTTGTTGACAAGAAGATTTATTTATTAAAAACAGAACCTGAAACACCAGCCAAAACCCTCAGCCTGTTCAGCAGGGACAAAGGGCCAACAGCACCCAAAGCTGAAGTCAGATCTAGGATGACTGAACATCTGGAGCAAAATATCTGAGACTAGAAGAGTTGTTTCATTTGAATTTATGAAACCCTGCCTGACAATGATCCTGCATACAGTACAGATGAAGAACAGCAGTTAATGGCTTCACCACAATTTTCTCTAAAATCAAGAATGAAGCTCTAAGACTAAGAAAAGTTTTCCACTCTAGTTTTCCTAAAGCCAGTGCATCACTGCAGTCTAAGATAATCATGCACCTAACCGCTGTGAAGCTTTAGCTTAGTGTGTTTATGACAGTTGTGTTGCTGCTAATGTTAGGAAAAGCTATTTGCTTTAAGATGAAAATCTGTACTTGATGGAAATGACGCCAACATCTTTTGATGTCTCATCTCTGCTCCCACTAAATGAACAGCCTTTATTTACAGGCCTTTTTAGCCAGCAGGTATTTTAAACCAGTACCTATTTTAAATCACTGTCTGCTGCTTAAGAGTAGCAGCAGACATTGATTGATCTACAACAAGTAGAGGTAGCACTCAGCATAATGAAGTGGTCTGCTCTCCTGTACAGAGAGACGTCCCAGCTGAAGCTATAAATAATTTACCATCCTCAGTGAAACTGATCATGACACACTCTGTCTGTTTCTACAGGACAACAGAGAGGAAATCTTACCTATTATGAAACACAGTGTTGCTGTTATCGGCATCACAGCCCAGGTCAGACCCATGGATGGGTTGTAGACAGCTTCAGCTGTGCCCACAATGAATCCGCCTCCAACCCATGTAGCTGAGTGACAGAAATACACACACAGCTTCACACAGAGGCAGAAAGCACCGTGGCCGCAGCTGCTGCTGCCATGTGCATATTTTTACTCACAAACTCACAAATTCAAAAGAAAACAAGTACTTATTTGTTCCAATACAAAACAGTTAGTCGAAATATTAAAAAAATTTCTTTTATGCTGTCAAAAAATAAATCAACAAGAGTTTTGATTTTTATTTTCCTTTTCTTATTTAAAGAAAAATAATAATCATTAAAAAAACATAAAAATCGTAGACGAGAAATGTAAAAACTGATACATAAGTCACAGGAAGAAGACAGGAACTGTTAAAACATTTACTGTAACTATTAAAGGAGCGGTTTCTTCTGTACAAACACAAAATTTGTTCCCAAATATATTTTCAACCAGAAAACAAAAACACCATGAACTTATCAAATAAAAACCTTCTTTAATCTCATCTGAGTTCAATGTCAAAAGGACTCAGTGCTACCAGCGGCTATCGGCAGTGTTTGGCTAAATAAAGCCTGAGGCTGCCACTGACTGATAACATAGTTCATGTGTGGAGGGTTTCACAGAACATGGCACCATCAACACCAGTTTTTAACTTCATTTTAGTCAGTGATCTTAGGCTTTATTATTTTAAACATGAACATGTAATACTGTACCTGTTAAAATGAAAATCAATGATCAATTTCCCCCCTGTTTCTGGTTTCAATTGAGGAAATGTAAATATAAACATGGAAATATAAATATGCACAGATACTAGTTTATTCTTGTTTTGGTAGTTGGATGTTTTCATGAGAAAACATGTTACTCCAGTAACTGGAGTTTGATTTTAAAAAAAAAAAAAGTATGAAAAGTTAGATAAGATCAATTTTCTTGTGGAAAAACTGATTTGTAGAAATTTAAATTTGATTTAATGTTTGTTTTTTGTTTGAGATAATTAAAGTTAAAGTCACACAGAAACTTAAAATTGTTTGGGGGGTTTTATAAACAAGTATTTCCAGACAGTTCTGTGACCATATCATAACAGTAGGGGGAGCTTCCACAATTACTTTTTTTTCCACCACTACAAAACTAGCAAATATCATTTTTATAAACAAATACCACTAAGTGATATTTTATAAGCCGTCTCCCATATATGGTTAAATATGAAGGATATCCTTATCCCTTTTGTTGAAGTGTGAATGTTACATGACCAAACCGATTATTTTTTTCCCTCTTTACTTGTATTTGTTATGCTTCATACCAAATCAAACTGATCACTCTAGAAAACAAGTATCTATTATTTTAAAAACATTATGTAGAAAAACTGGATAAGCACTTCTTTTTTTTCCCCCTTTTGGTTTCTCATAAAATAAACTCAAACATGACCGGACTGACCTGTCCTCCACCTGCATGCAAGCGCATAGAGCAAGTTTAACAACAAACACCTAAAAGCAGAAGCTTTTCGAAGGGCAAATTTAAACCATGCGGATCTGAAATGTACATGATAAAGAGAATTAATTGATTCTGACTCATTTTTATTTCACCTTACAGTTCTTTGAGTCTTATGCTACATTCTTACTGCAAGCTGTTTTTCTTTACAAGCATCAGCTTCCTGTTCTGAAATAGTTCCACTTTTAAAAGCAGTTTCTATTTAAAAACAGCTGACACTTATATGTTTTTTATAGCTAAACTCAATTGCCTAATTGTGGTTAATCTAAATTACTAAATTATCACTAATGTATAATAGACCACACGTCTTTACCAGAATACTGTAACATGATTTTATATATTATTATTATTTTCTATCTATCTATCTATCTATCTATCTATCTATCTATCTATCTATCTATCTATCTATCTATCTATCTATCTATCTATCATGTAAAATCTTAAGCCGAAGCAGAGCCAGGCTCTCCCCTCGTGTCCCTCTGTTCTTAATCAGTCACTCGCCTGTCATGGTGAAGATGCCGACCGCGAGGTTGATGCCCCTGTTCCCCAGCAGAGCCATTTCGGTCTTGTCCCCACGGCCTTTCTTTGCCTCCTTCTTGGACTTGACGGAAGCCCAGATGCCGATCCCGAGAACCAGCAGGTAGAAAAGAACCATCACGGTCACACCGGGGATGTTGAGAGCCATGATGAGGCGGCGGGTACCGTGATAAGGAAATGAGCGCCTGCCTGCTGCTGCTGCACATGCCTTTCTGCTGCTACGTGCTATACGGAGTGCCACAAGTGCCACAATCCAATGCATTAAAAAAAAAAAAGTTCAGTAAAGATGTACGTGAAAGTTTCAATAAACATGGTCAAGACAGACATTAAAATACAAAATCATAAATTAATACATTTCCATCCATCCATCCATTTTCCTTTTCCTAGTGGGGTCGGGAGGGGTGCTGGTGCCTATCTCCAGAGAGACTAAATACATGTATTTATTATAATTATTTTGAATTTTATTTAAAATTAATGCTGTATTAGTTCATTCACTAATTTATTTAGCTCTTCTGGCAGTACATCAGTTAAAGGACTGATGTACTGCAGCCATCTGCCATATTGTCCCTGTAATCACTAATCTACATAAATGTAGCTTGTTGCTAGCAAGTCTTCACCACTGAAAAATAAATACCAGGTCTCACAGCATCACAAAACAAACACAGTTCTAAAACTTTTCCAAACTCATTTTAAGAGGAGGAGAAAATAGTGAAAAAGGTTCCTGTAATATCCACCAGTCAGAAAAACAGGCTGTGATTAGACATCTGAAATGTATGTTAGTCATAATTCTGTCTGTACATATATTTTTAAGCAAGCTTTTATTTTGAAAGCGACCACTGATAAAAACTGAAAACATGAACATAATGTTTGAGTTTCACTTTCCGAAATAAGGGACAAAAAATATTGTCCCTTAATATTGAGCTTTCTAATGATTTTCTGGCTGATAAAAACAAAACCTGAGTGAAGTCGGCCTTCCACATTCGTCAAATTTAGTACCTGTACTAAATACTGAAAGCATTTAAAGTAGAAAATGTTTCCTTTGAACAAGACATGAAAAATTACAGACTGTACTGATGAAGTTAAACTGAACTTGTTTATCATAATGTGTCTCACTGTATGCAGCACACCTGAGGATCCATCCATCCATCCATCCATCCATCCATCCATCCATCCATCCATACATCCATACATCCATACATACATACATACATATATATATATATATATATATATATATATATATATATATATATATATATAAAATAACAACAACAACAACAACAATAATAGTAATAATAATATTAATTATATGACTGAAAACAAACAAGCCTGCAATGTTAGGACGGAACTGTTCGGAGAAAAGCATAAATATGTCTTTCTGAATTGGAGAAACGGCCAGCTTGACAAATGCCCCACAAATATTGAAAATAATTGAATCATACAGAATTTTATTTATTTTTTTATTTTTAATTTTCATTTATGCCACTATCATTCTAAAGATATTAAGAAAAATGTTCTCTAGGAGTCATCAGAGGTCAACCATTCCACTGCCCCTGCTCATATTTACATTTATTTCTTTATTTGCACAATCTCACCTCTGCTAAGTTGGTACTTGTTTGTACAAGAAAAATTTTCATCTGTACTGCTTTGGCTTTGAAGATATATTTATGAAAGTTTAAAGGTCAAAAGGTCAACCAGCCCCCTCACTTTTACAAAATCAATCAAATTTGGTGTCAATCAACTCATCTACGTTTGTGCTTATTTGTGCTGATAAAATTTCCATTTGTGCAGCTATTATTTTAAAGATATTAATAAAAACCTTTGTAGGGCTCTTCATCTATGAACATTAGTTCATTGATGTTTGAACTAATATTCAACTAATGTTTATGCTGGGTCTTTGAATTTTATTTGAAATTGTTAGGTGCTAACCTATGAAAATGAATCATTTAATTTTAACATGGATAAAATTCACTTGGAAGTAGGTCTTACTTAGAACGAACTGGTAGAATACCAACCTAAACAAACTCGTTGACCTGTATTTCAGTTTTTGATCACCAGAGGGTGGTATTACGCAAACTGTACTGTAGAAATACAAAAAGTAAGACTACAGCAAAACAGGTGCTAGCCAGGAAACAGTCAGCTGTTTCCTACGGTGGCCCTGAGGTGCAAAACACTACAACATTAACGAAGCACAATTA
>NW_015115642.1:17765-27098 GCF_001443285.1 Poecilia latipinna
ATGTTAGTTGACATATACAATTACATTTACCTATCAAGCTGCAGCATAGAGTAGCATGTACTCATATTAAAATGAGGGAATCAATATTTAAAGTAAAGGACTGTTTATCAGAAGATCTAAAGGGGGTAGCAGCTTACAATATATATAAGATAAACTTCCATCAAATAACTGGTTCAATCTTCCTTTAACCACAAACATTTCCAAAGAAGTTGATTAAATTAATTAAAAAATGTCCATATGCTGATAAAGGTCCCATATGGACTTTTATCAGTCCAGTTCAGTTTAACCAGTTACCAATCCAAGAATCAATAGACTGAATCAGTCTTTAGCAGTTTGGATCAGTGTTTTCCTCCCACCTGTCTTACATGTTTTAGATGTTTCCCTTCTGCCACACACCTGGATTGAATCTGTGGATGATTAACTGCCTTCTGCATTACCTGATGGCAGGTAATGCAGAGGTCATCTGAATCAGCTATTCTGAAATAGAGGTACATCTAAGTGTAACATAGTTAATGTATAGAATTTCACTTGTCATTAAGTTTGGGTTCATATGTAATGGGTGAAACAGCACCCTCTCCTGGTGTTTGGCAGTATTAAATATAGTGAACACAAACATCTCGTTGCCAGTTCATGAGAGATGGGCGCGAGGTGCTGTACCCAGGAGCGCTGCCAGAAATCTTGGGCCCACTGACACAAAAATAGATTGGGCTCTCCTGCGCAGCTGTTACAATTTTTTGAGTCTATTTGATCCATAAAAAGCGTCACAATTTTAAAGGCTTGCAACCACCTTCTTTCTGTGGTCCAGTACTGATACTAGCACAATATTTACTGCTCATGAATTTTACATCCAACAGTCCACATCCATTATGTAAGTAGGTTGCTTAAATGTTTTTTCTATTACTTCCCCCAATACCTTTCCCCATGTGCAACTACAAATAAAGCAATCCAGACTTCTCAAAAATGCTATAGTTGCATTTTATTCAAGCTGCAGTACATAACTTTAATAAAAAATAGGTTTTCTCCATATTTGTTAAAGCTGTCACAATGTCGTAACAGTTTGTTATGAGGCAGATAATCTGTGAAAACAATCAATCTCCTCCATCTCCTTCCTGAATTACTATTGCTGGTTAAAGTAATGCACCAATCTCACCAAAACAACCAATCAGAATTAGTAGGATGCTCTTAGCACTGTGAATTAGCCTCATTCACTCACTGCTAAATGTGCTAATGGTGGAGAAACAACTTATCATTACAAGAATCCGTTTATCTGCCATCATTGGTAGCTATGCTAACTAAACTGAGCATTCACAGTTTGAATCTGCACAGCTCTGTGCTATGCTAACTGCAGTACGGCACAAATCGAGGGGGAGGAAGGATGAGCAGCACCACATGAGATTGTGATTGACAGCACTAAAACTCTCCTGCCACTGATTGGTTGTTTCTAGAGAACCATGGGAGAAAGCAGAGGAAATAGATTTTTCACAGATTACCTCTCATGCCATACTGTCACAACATAATGACAGTTTTAACAAATATGTTAAAAAAATATATTTATAAAAAAGTTACATACTGCAGTTTTAATTTCACTCAGGAGAGGACCTGTCAGGAGAGACATGGGTTACAGCTTCTGCTGACTCACCCATCTGTTGTTAAGTGGTAAAAGGTACAGGGAACAATTAAATGTATGAATATGTTGTGTTGGTAATTTTTTTCCTTAATACATTAAATCAGTGGTCCCCAACCTTTTTATTACCACGGACTGGTGAAGACTTGGAAAATTTTGCTGCGGCCCGAGGGGGTGGGGGGGAGGTGAACCGTCAGATAAGGCTTCTGCATGTTGGTGTTCCCACTGAATCCTGAATATACCTAATTTGGGTTGTCTTGGGCTTAATCAGTTACACTCAACAGTAATATCTCAGTTGACTGGATAATGGAGTAGAGGAAATGGCCACTCTTAATAGTTTGTTTATTGTTGAAATATTTAAAATCTGTTTTTATGAGTAACTTTTTTCCTGAGTAATCTAACAAAGGAGAGAGTTATATAAAATTTGGAGTTTTACAGAGTGATGAATTTTTAATAAAAAGCTGCCCCAACATAGAAGCTCAAAAATCCTTTTTTGGACAGCAACAGTATGTTTTAACAGACAGACCAACAAGTTTAAGCTTCAGTACACAGAAGTACTTTACCAGGTATTCTTTTTTTAAAAAGCAAACAAAATTCATCACGGACTCCGTACAATACAGTCAACTCAGTATTATGCAATATTCCAGAATACTCACTCCAGAATCAGTTTATCTCTGAGGCAGCATTGATGATAAATCATGCAATGTTTGTAGGAGACTTTGGGTGACATTCTCTCTGGGACACGTGTTAAGTTTTCTGTTCATAAGGTGTAGAATCCAAATTAAACAGGAGAGTATGTCATTTAGAAATTAAATTTATCAACCATGTCTTGTGAATTACATTTTCATTTAACAGATGGCAAACAGATAGATGGAAGCTTGGACCAAGCGAAGTATTGGACCAATACACTGCATCTCCATCTCTCCCCAATTCAATCCAAGAGCTGCTCTCTTAAGATAAATGTATTTGTTGGAGCCGAATATCTAAGTTCCCATAATCTTGGTGCCATCACTGATTTGCCATCTGTGCTGTTCTTCACTTGGAAGATGTGACTTTGGAAAGGACTAGCTGTTTTCATCAGAGCAATTAATTCAACACTTCTGGGTGCTGTGCCGTGATGAAGGTAACAAAGTTAAAGATAAGAGGTGCTCTGGCATATTGACATTGGTTTGACATGCAAATTGCCACTTCCTAAGTCATGGACAGCTCAGGATGATCGGAATGCATGAAACGAGGATGTTCAGCATATCCAGGTCTCATTCAAAGCAGGCAGCTGAACTCTGGTGATAAGGAAGCTGCAGTGGCAGCTGGCTTCCGAGGAATTATACCTTGTGTCATGCAAACACTTTATGCGGTCATCTGCCAGACTGGAACAGCACTCTTCACGTCTTCATATGATATTTACAGCATATTTAACTATATTTTCTGCCAAATTAAGTTTTTGCTTTAACTACAAATCAGCCTGGAGTCAGTGCACGATGTTTGGAGTAGAAGGTTCACACATTCTTCACAGGTAAGAACAGAATAGAGTTCAGTTTTTCACTATATTTGCATGAGATTTCTTAAAAAGGGCTTAATTAATTGACAATGAAACCATTTCACAACATTTAAAAATTTAAATGAAGAATATATTTTAAATGATACTGTTTTCCAGTGATAATGAAACATGCATGGTTTAATAAAATCTAGGGAGATGTTTTACCCTGTATCAGTTGAGTTTCTTTGATGTTTTACAGAAGCTCTTATTGTATTGTTCAGTCTGAGTTAGACAAAAATGTGGCATTATTGATGTTTTCCTTAAATGTTGCACAGTCAACAAAACTGTGTTTGCCATGTGATTCAGACTTAAAGTTTTATAAATAAGCTTGATTAGCGTTTATCTGCCACTTTTCCACCAGCTCAGCTCGGCTCTACTCGGCTTGCTTTGCAAGCGTTTCCACCAGCTTTTCTTCGAGGCTGGCCCTGCTTTTAGGTCCCTGCTTTGGAGTAGGGCCAGCCGGTCCGGACTTGTTTTTGTGGGTGACGCAAGCTTTGTGTCCAAAACTTTAACCTTAATTAATGATAAACAAGATTGAGTTAATTAAACTTCTACACTGCAAAAACTGAAATCTTAGTAAGATTAAATATCTTAAATTAAGGAGATTTTTCTTGTTTTCTTTCTGACAAGATAATTTTTCTCACCAAGAGGGGTTTATGCTAGAATATTTTTCTTATTTTAAGTGTTTTTGTACTTAATTATCTCAGTAAGATATAAAAGCTTGATATTAAGAGAATATTACTTATTATGAGTAAATATGTGCTAGAATCTAGAATATCAATATTTAGCAATCAAACTTCAAGTCTAGAACTTATTTTATATAAGTCAAATTTTCTTATTTCAAGCACAAAAAGAGAAATCACTTACTTAATGAAATGTCTCCGGATAATTAAAAAAGACTGTCCAAATGGAATCCTTTGTGCTATTGTCAATGAAAAATAAAAAAGAAACATGAACTTATACTCTTGTATAAGTTGGCAGAGTGTACTGGAAATTATTTAAACGGTTGACATTTAACACAACAATTTCAGAGACAATATCAGTATTTCAGAGACAATATCAGTTTATATATCAAGATAATTCTTGGCATGTTTCCATCTGCTATGGACCTTCTTAATCTGATCTTCTTGATGCAAGATGTGGGACCTCTTACTGACATGTCATGAAATTTCTATTGATGTTTGATTTGAAATGTCTGGTATTCCAGAGTATTCTGAAATTAGAATAAACAACGTTGATTAGCTCAATGTGATGATAAATATTTTAATTTTTGGTTTATATTTCAAATTCTCACTTTATAAGTTGCTAATATTAGTTTGAACAATATTTTATTCATCATGTTTGTCAGTCCCTTTTATGACATCATACAATCCAAATGGGATAGCACCCAAAATGTCAGTGAGGTAGTAGTAATGTTCGTTCCAACAGATTTTCTTTCCAATCCAATATCGAGTAAAATTTAAGCTGGTATTAGCAATACAGATCCCATACTTTGTGCAAAGACAGTTAATTTGTTTCTTAATTAAATAAAAAAATGTAATCCATATCTTGGCTTTATAAAAAGAACACAATGTACTCTGATGCACTCATTTTAAACTCAGAAGTACATTGAGACAACAATCTCGTTTACTATAAGCTATTTTAATTCAGCAGAAATATACAAAATATGTGAAAATGGTGTTGCAAATTAAAAAAACAAAGACAATTAGTAGAGTAATAACCCTACTAAATATATCCTTGTTTAATTATTAAAACTACTATAAAATGACAGCTGAAATAGCTCCATGTCACTTTTATAATCTGTCAACATGGTCATTTCTGAGTGAGTGAGCATCAGCAGCACGCTGCGCTTGGGCATTGCGTCCTTACACATTACACACTCACCAGGCGGAAGAAAAAGTAGTTCCCATTAACAGCGTTTCATTTAGGCAAGATCTCTATAATTTAGTTGCTTTCTAACGTGCTGTTGTTAATCTAAATTATCTCAAATTACTAAAATGTGGAAAGTATTGATCCTTGGATCTGACAATAGATTTTAAAGAATTACGTTCTGGTATCGGAAGAATCGATATTTCAGTATCAATCCGCACATCACTAACGACAACGCCAGAGATCATTTAACTGCCCGGATTAACGGTTAATTCAGTTGTAACAGCCTAACTAAGCTATTATCTACTGTACTTTTATAAGATTTTCTTTTGGCAAATTCTCTAATCTCGGTTGGACACAGGGACGGATCTAGAAAAATATCTATGGGAGGGGTGGCAGCTGCCACCGCTGAAAAAATCAAGAGGGGGGTGCCACCCCATAGATATTTTCCTAGATCCGCCCTTGTATATGTTTATTATATATGGTTATGTTTAATCAGTTAAAAATGCTAACTATGAAAACACACAACTCGCCTCCAAATCATAGTGCAGCAGATAGAGCAGCTGCTCCCGCCGTCTTTTATCAAATGCCTTTTCTTTTTGTTGTGTCTTTTATTGCTTAAAATGACTCCACAAACTATCACTATTGCTTCTACAACGTCATCCGTGTTTGGTTATTCTAAATGTGGTATGTTGGAGATTTTACTGGATTTTCTTCTGGAATCAGGATGTTGGTGACTGAAATTGGTTCGTGTGTGGTGTGTTACTTCTGCCGTGTGGCTGGACATACGAACTAATCAAACCTGTTATACGCTTTTACTGGCTCTGTGTGGTGATAGGGGTTTGGAAAATCGGTGGACAATTCTTAAATCGTGCTGTGTGAACCAGACATAAGACTTACAAGCACTACTCCTCTAGTCTCGATCACTGCCCTAACGCTCTCTAACTCTGGTTGCTATGGTAACATTTAGTATCCCTTCAAAATAATATAGATGCGCAACATAAATGGCCCGAAACATTTTACTTTTGTGAACATTTTAACTCATGATAACAACTAATGGGAGCGCTGCGCTTGTTTCTCTGCAACGAGACGGTCCCATCTGGGAGTGATGGGAGACAATAACACCCAAAGTGGTGCTTATATGCACAGGGTGTGTGGTCTCTACCTGGCAAAGCAGTTGGAAGCTTCATTGCCTCATTAGTGAGCCGGTTGCCACATATCATGCAGAGCAGTCTTGTAATGTGGGAATCAGCTACCGGTCCAGGATAAATCCATTCTCCTGTCTCTTCTCTGGGCCTTTTCCCCTTCGCAAAGAAACCTTCCAAAGACACCTGATCTGTTTCTTACTCATTTTGCTGCTTGTGGGCTCATTGTTGGCATTCAAGACGTAACCCAGAGAATCCGGTTAAAGGATTTTCAAAATAAAAGATCCTTCAGACTCAAATAATACATAAAACCGAAAATATGTATTTATGTCTTGCGCGGCCCAATTGGTCCACGGACTGGTACCGGTTCGCGGCCCGGAGGTTGGGGACCACTGCTCTAACTGACCTTTATGCATGAACGTTTGCTCTATGGATCACTTTTTAACAACAAAAAACACCACCAGAAAATAATGTCTATCACTGCAGTGGACATCCCACCACACAGACCTTTGGATGGGAAGGGGCTCAAAGTTAAAAAGGGGCTCATTGAACAAGATCTTAAAACATCGTACACACCAATACCCATATTAAGAATTTATATTAAGAACCCATATTTGTCATGATTTGTCCGGTGACGGTGGTGAGGCACCGTCCCAGGCTGCAGTGATGAAGGATATTTAATGATGAAAAAAGGTTTCAAAACTGTTCTGTTTTGAAGTTATAAATGTTGTTTTAAATACAAGAAAAAAGGGAGAAAGCCTGCCCTCTCATGTTATTTTAAGGTACTACAACGTAGTAAGTTTTGTCATTCGAAACAAAACTTATTAAACGGTAGAAATAGACACCGTTGGTGTTCGTTGGTGTAAATTACTGTTCAAATCTTTCATGTATGGTTGCATTGCCGGTATGTATTAAGTTTGTAACTTTGCAACATTGTTTCTGTCTAAGCGATAGCGCTCTAATGTGTTGTTTTAAGGTGGAGTATGTTTATGTTAATTAGATGTGAGGATATCGCGAGGTTATCGGGTGCGCAGTTGGTAGCCTAGATGTGCGCATGTGGATGTGATGTTCGGTGGAAATTGAGTGTATTGTATTTTATGCTGCATATGATCACATATTTATTGTATTTTTTGTCTTCATTTCAGTTTTACCCTTTTAATTGTCATTAAACCTGCTGACAACGTTATTCGGTCTTCAGAGTCGTGACACGAGAAAGGTGTTAGAAAGCCTTTGCATCAGACATGCACAAGTAACGGCACAAAAACAGTCCAAAACACTGGCAGCACAGCTCAGTGGAGGCTATGGCTCACACTGGTAGCAACAGTTTAAACGAATGGACAGGAACATGCAACTTACGCTACGACACTACAAATGAACAGCGACACAAGACAAGAACCCAACAAGAGACAAAAACAACAGGTGGACTTACATACACAGGAGGTAATTACTGGGAACGCAACACACCAGGGAAACAATCAAGGGGGAAGGAGACATGACATCACTGAGACTCAGACAGAACCTAAGGTAAACACACAGAAAAACTCAAATCAACACAGAGAAAACCAAATCCTTACAATATTTTCCCCAACAGGTGTAATGTTGCTGTTTCCGCTACTGACAGAGCTTGAGAGCTACATCATTTTTTTGATGTTAGCACCTCTGAGATCTAGAATTGTAAGGTTGAGAGATATCAAGGCAAAGAATACTGTATTACTGTCAGGAGCTGCTGGTAGGGGCATTCAGGGGCCCTCCAGACATGTGGGGGCAATGCAAAGCAAATGTAGTATATTTTCCCCAACAGGTGTAATGTTGCTGTTTCCGCTACTGACAGAGCTTGAGGGCTGTGTTGATCTGAGACTGTAGCTGTGAAACAGACCAGAGGAGAGAAGGTCACTGGTTATGAAATTATGAAATAAGCACATTTCCTACCATTTTACACCCTAATATTATCTATTTAACCTCTATAACAACTTGGCTGCATATTGCTCTAAAGATCAAAAAAGCTCAATTTTTTGATCTTTGATGTTTTTTTTTGTGTGTGTGTGTGTGTGTGTTAGCACCTCTGAGATCTAGAATTGTAAGGTTGAGAGATATCAAGGCAAAGAATACTGTATTACTGTCAGTACCTGCTGGTAGGGCCATTCAGGGGCCCTCCAGACATTCAGACGCCCCTATAAATGGTTGAATTGTAACACAGACCATAGAGCTAAACCTGTGGCATTCATTTATTGAGAATGACAATGTTGTACATTTAGAATTTAATTAGGACCTTTACTTTGTAAAAGTTTAAAGAATCATCTTGATAGCTTGATTGTTGTGTTACCTTGGCTACAATATGGTGTAACCCTTGTGTTTGAGTTGGGTTTGTTCACAAATACATCAGAGCAAATAATAACCAATAATCAGTGATTGATTTTAAATTCAGTCAATTAACCTGGGCCCCCTCTCACAGAATTCACTAAATCTATATTTAAGCACTGTTAGTGATGCTGAGGTTCTTAGTAGGAGGATGCCAGGGAGCCTAAATCATGATTCTGTTTAAGGCCCCATATTACCTTGGGCCGGCCCTGCATGAACAGCTGCTACGATGCGCATCTTTGAATCTAGCTGGAATACCCCGGTACTCCCTATGTCAGTCCGCCGATGCTTTGAGGACATTTTGATTTCTTTAATTGTGACATGTTTGGCTTTAGCTGCGGTTCAAATTATTGGTACAGTATTTTCGCTGATGGTTGTGATATTTTGTGAACTCCAAATGCCATGAGCCGAATATTCTTTTAACAGTAACTGCAATAACTTCTATTCACAGCCGCTCATCTCCAGCCCAGATCCCGTCAGCAGCGGCTTTAACCCACCTAGTAATGCAGAGAGCGAACAGTGAGCAGGTGGTACCGGGGCTTTTAGGTGCGTTGCAGTGACAGTCGCTGTACTGTTTCTTTACATCAGGATGTCTGATATAAAGACAGACATTCTTTATATCTGTCGGTGGGACCGACAAAGGCTACCTGTAGGGAACTGGGTCCAGCACTGGGACAGCCTGATAAAATTAAATTTAGAAGTTTTCTCTGCAGCCGAACAATTTCTGTGATGGCGTTTCCCCCCCCCCCCCCCCCCCCCCCCCCCCCCCCCGCCACCCATCAAAAAAAAAAAAAAAAACA
>NW_015115642.1:29914-32201 GCF_001443285.1 Poecilia latipinna
CAGAGGGAAAGAGTTTCTTGGTGGGTCCCCCCCCCCCCCCCCCCCCCCCCGCTATTGCGAAGACAATTATGAAAATATAAATAGAAACAGTTTTTCACTTCAACATCAGACTTACTTTTTTATTCACAAACAAATGTATGTTGACATTTTTTTTAAATAATTTGATAGTTAGAGGGCGCAGATCCTATCAGGATAGTATAGAACACCTGGGCTGCTGAAGTGGAGTAGGTGGAAAAGGTGCATATGTGTTTCTTAAACTTTTTCAGTCCGAGGACCACTTAACCCATGTTAAGAAAGCGAGATATTTACTACCTGTTGCTCGTTGTTATCTCGTCTCCCCGGGTCCGTTAATGTCGTGTGTACAAGTGAAACCATAAGGACAACAGTCACTGTTCAACTTCACAATCAACCAGAATTTTATTCAAACTATCAAGTGCCTAAAATCACACCAACAGTGCAACATAATCATAAAAAATCAAAGCCACAAAGAAGAAATTAATTACCTTAGGAAAATTCAAAATTACAAAGACGCGCATTTGGAGACCATTGTGTGTGGCAGTTAAGACAATTCCACCTCAGTGATATGGTTGGCTGTTTTAGATCAATAACTTTTATATCAAGATGGGTTCGTTACTGTCTGAAGCGTCTAATTTAACGTTTAGAGGTGGTCTTAAACAGCCCATAAATGACGTGTTGCTGTTTGTATGCCAGAGGCCATGCAGGCCAAGGGATATTGTAAAATGAATACATTCTTTGCCAAGTGCAAGTGGTTGTCAATTTTCCAATTTGTTACAAGATTGGCTTAATATCCCTAGGAAATGGAAGACAACTGTTCCACAGGAAAGCCTTGCATTCCAATGAAATTACTCCCATATGGGTGTGCTATGGTGGCGCAGGGGTTAAGCACGACCCATGTATTCCTGGCCTGGTGACCTTTGCTGCAAGTCATTCCCCATTTCTCATTACCAACTTTCCTGTCAATTAACTATGAAATAAAGGCCAATAGAGGCAATAAAACCTTTAAAAAGAAATTGCTGCCATATTATCATTTCCAGACCTATCTGAACTATATATAATATTTTATTTTGATCTACTGCAAATGAACACTGAAAATTGTCAGCATACCTTCAACTGAAAGTCCGCCGGACGTCTAATGGTATTTCATTTTTAAGTCTGGAAAATGTTGTCAGCGGGCGTTAGGTGAACCTTCAAACACAACATTCAGCGGACGTCAATATTTAACGCATTTCCTTCAATTCCAGAGTTATGTAATATATTATGTTGATCATTAAACTTAATCCCAATGGAATACATTGAATTTGGTGGTTTTAATGTGAGAAACATTTTAATTTTGTCACAACTAAACTAGATGACGTGAGTTTTATCCTTTGTTATTTCAGATGGTCATCATGACCTGCTGCTGTTCACACAACATCAGCTGAGAAACAACTTCACAGGAAGACATAAACAGGAAGAGCGCTGCCTCCTATGGCTGATACCAGCACACAGGTCACGACTCAGTCTGAGAACTTCACCAGCAACTTCACCGGCAACAGCACTACATCTACAGCTGTGCAGGTAGCCACTGTGATGAAGTGGTTGACATTTGGCATCGGGTTGCCCGTTCTCGTCCTGGCACTTTACGCCCTCAAGAACCTCTCCAAAGGTTTGAAGAGATTTTTTTTTTAACTTTTATTATACAAGACTAAGTTGACATAATCCCACAAGATGATTACTTATGCAAAATATGTAACAGAAAGGACAAAAAACATTTTCTCTCAAATATCATTGGCTTTTGTTTTAAATTTTTATACATTTATTTTTAATACATGCATTTTTTTTTTATCCAGGCTCATGTTTAAAGTAGTCTGCTGTGCTCAGTTGAGCACTTAATAATGTAAGAATAAACATCAAGCCTGAAAACATAAAACTGTAACACACTGAATGTTCTCTCTGCTTGTTTTTTGGTGTTGAATCCTGATACTCTCATGGAACTGTTGTTAGTCAGTTGCTATGGCAATGCATCTGTGTGCAACATAGCTGACTCGGAGAACGAGAAAAAAGAAAACAAGTGGTTATGAGTTGTTCTTTAACAGTTTTTCTGGGTTATTGTCTCTCTGCTGTGGCGCACTGACCTGAATTAATAACACCAACATCTCCAGGTCTCGTTTTGTGTACAGAATGGTTCTACTGCAGCAGCGCCACTTTGGTTGACTTTGGTAAAAGAATTGCCTTCTTGTCCTCCAGCGTTCTGCACATGTGTGTAATTTCCAGATGTCAACAATAA
>NW_015115642.1:34421-37535 GCF_001443285.1 Poecilia latipinna
GCATTTGGAGACCATTGTGTGTGGCAGTTAAGACAATTCCACCTCAGTGATATGGTTGGCTGTTTTAGATCAATAACTTTTATATCAAGATGGGTTCGTTACTGTCTGAAGCGTCTAATTTAACGTTTAGAGGTGGTCTTAAACAGCCCATAAATGACGTGTTGCTGTTTGTATGCCAGAGGCCATGCAGGCCAAGGGATATTGTAAAATGAATACATTCTTTGCCAAGTGCAAGTGGTTGTCAATTTTCCAATTTGTTACAAGATTGGCTTAATATCCCTAGGAAATGGAAGACAACTGTTCCACAGGAAAGCCTTGCATTCCAATGAAATTACTCCCATATGGGTGTGCTATGGTGGCGCAGGGGTTAAGCACGACCCATGTATTCCTGGCCTGGTGACCTTTGCTGCAAGTCATTCCCCATTTCTCATTACCAACTTTCCTGTCAATTAACTATGAAATAAAGGCCAATAGAGGCAATAAAACCTTTAAAAAGAAATTGCTGCCATATTATCATTTCCAGACCTATCTGAACTATATATAATATTTTATTTTGATCTACTGCAAATGAACACTGAAAATTGTCAGCATACCTTCAACTGAAAGTCCGCCGGACGTCTAATGGTATTTCATTTTTAAGTCTGGAAAATGTTGTCAGCGGGCGTTAGGTGAACCTTCAAACACAACATTCAGCGGACGTCAATATTTAACGCATTTCCTTCAATTCCAGAGTTATGTAATATATTATGTTGATCATTAAACTTAATCCCAATGGAATACATTGAATTTGGTGGTTTTAATGTGAGAAACATTTTAATTTTGTCACAACTAAACTAGATGACGTGAGTTTTATCCTTTGTTATTTCAGATGGTCATCATGACCTGCTGCTGTTCACACAACATCAGCTGAGAAACAACTTCACAGGAAGACATAAACAGGAAGAGCGCTGCCTCCTATGGCTGATACCAGCACACAGGTCACGACTCAGTCTGAGAACTTCACCAGCAACTTCACCGGCAACAGCACTACATCTACAGCTGTGCAGGTAGCCACTGTGATGAAGTGGTTGACATTTGGCATCGGGTTGCCCGTTCTCGTCCTGGCACTTTACGCCCTCAAGCACCTCTCCAAAGGCTTGAAGAGATTTTTTTTTTAACTTTTATTATACAAGACTAAGTTGACATAATCCCACAAGATGATTACTTATGCAAAATATGTAACAGAAAGGACAAAAAACATTTTCTCTCAAATATCATTGGCTTTTGTTTTAAATTTTTATACATTTATTTTTAATACATGCATTTTTTTTTTATCCAGGCTCATGTTTAAAGTAGTCTGCTGTGCTCAGTTGAGCACTTAATAATGTAAGAATAAACATCAAGCCTGAAAACATAAAACTGTAACACACTGAATGTTCTCTCTGCTTGTTTTTTGGTGTTGAATCCTGATACTCTCATGGAACTGTTGTTAGTCAGTTGCTATGGCAATGCATCTGTGTGCAACATAGCTGACTCGGAGAACGAGAAAAAAGAAAACAAGTGGTTATGAGTTGTTCTTTAACAGTTTTTCTGGGTTATTGTCTCTCTGCTGTGGCGCACTGACCTGAATTAATAACACCAACATCTCCAGGTCTCGTTTTGTGTACAGAATGGTTCTACTGCAGCAGCGCCACTTTGGTTGACTTTGGTAAAAGAATTGCCTTCTTGTCCTCCAGCGTTCTGCACATGTGTGTAATTTCCAGATGTCAACAATAACATTGTTGGTTATTGTTGACACAATAACCACGAGGTTATTGTGTCAACAGGTAAATGCTGCAGCAGGTAAATGATGCAGCATTTACCTGTAGCATGTCTACAGGTAAATACTGAGAAACAACTTAACCATGGGTTAATGCATGGACTAATGTTCATGCATTATTGACATGTGTAGCAGCTCCCCAGCACTTGAATTAATTTGCGCGGTCTCAACGGGTGATTTTCAAGGTTTGTTTATTTTTCTTTGATATGGACCATCAGTCATCTCAATCATCTTGATTACCTCAGTTACCGTAATCCACCGTGAAAACTAAACAGATATACAAATATTAGAATATAAACTTACAACACAAACAACAAAATAAAACGTACCTCGCTGCTTTCACCGGGGAACGCTAAGTGTTGATAGTGCCAAGCACATCTCTGACAGTTTGTTCAAGTCATTCATTGGTACACTGATTTGCCAGCTTTTATAGGGCCTGCCCTCATTAGTTACAGTACATAACAAAAAAAAAAAACTTTACAAAGTGCAAATACAATTAAACAAAACAAAATACAAACCACCAACAGTCCTAATCAAAACAGACATATTATTAAACAATCTGCAACATTCTTCAAATAATTTACAATAAATAGTCTACAAATTTGAATAATTTAAGCAACTTAATTTAAATGGTTCACTATCCATTACAACATGTGAGTTGTCTCTGCTGCTCTGTTCAAAACTTTTTGTATTGATACGTTTCTCTGATTTGGTCTTGCGAATGAACTTGTGCCAGTTTGTTTGTCTCTGCGATGTGATGCCATGTTACCCTGCCTTAATGATAAGATAGAAGATGTGAAATCTTGAAATCGTGTTTTCAAAGAGTACATAATGTCATCCACCCCAACAAACCGACCAGGGGCTTTGGAAGAGAAATCGGCCCACAGCATCACAGGTTCTCCTCTATACTTTACGGTTGGATCAAGATCATTTACCACATGTCCATCTGTGACAGCTGACCCAACTGTCACACAGACCTGAATGGTGATCGTTTTTTTTGTTTATCCTTAACATTAGTTTAGATATTAATTAGTGAATAGTTTAGATTTCTATTTTTTAAATTATTTTCATTAGCCTGACTCTTTAGTTAACTATTTGCAGTGCACACATTTAGTTACATTTATTTGTCAGTTCTTTATATTTTTGTTAAATGCAACAAATTAACTTCTTTGTTTTGAGTTACCAGTTTCCTTTGGAGCTGCTGCTGGAGGGTCGCAGAAGAGCTCCAGCTAATTGACATCCTTATATGGCTGGCAAACCTCCTCAGCGGGTCATTCCATTTGTTTGCCGGGGGATGAGGAAATTTGGTTTTCTTT
>NW_015115642.1:42629-44775 GCF_001443285.1 Poecilia latipinna
TGTTCATGACAGGTGTTTATGACGGTGTCATGTCACTCTTATTCAACCCCCTTCAAGTAAAGTGTTACCAAATATTGGAATTTGGACTTTAAGAAGTTTTCTGTACACGGCCAGCCTTATTGTAGGCAAGCATCTTTATCAGCAATACATTTCTCCTTGTCTGTATTTGATCAAAGATCTTATCTAACTCGAGCTGTAGACAAACATCAAATAACCAAATAGTCCTGTTTATTTGAGACCTAGGCAATATGTTTCCTAATATATGCAATCTTCCAGTGTAAGTTATTTCTAACTCTGCGTTTTCTTTCTAGGTGAGAGCAAGGTTCCTATGCACATCATGTTCCTCCTGGTGTCGGACATTATCAGCTTCTTCAGCCGTCCCTCTGTGGATCATAGCACGGAAACTGACCAGGTCTTCTCCAGAAATGGCACAGACATCATCTTTTACTTTGGGGTCATTTCCAACATTGCCTTCATGCTGTTCATAGCTCAGGAGCGCCATCTGCTGGTGGCCTACCCACAGTGTCTTGGCTGTTGCACCAGTATCAGGCAATCATCTGCAGTGACGTTTCTGGCGTGGGCCAGTCCTTTCGCCATGCTCACCCTCGCCTTGCTAGGCTACAACCTGTGGTTTGCCGTCTCTCTGCTCACTCCTTTTCCCTTCCTCCTTTTTTTCGCTGTGGATTCCTGGCGGGCCCTACACTGCTCCCGATCCAACCCACCGAGCCCAGAGAAGAGGAGGACAGTGTTTGGCATCGGGGCAATCTGGGCCAACTACACTTTTCTTTATGCCCCCTTTATCCTCAGCATCCTCTTGGAGGCTCTGTCCTTCAAGGACAAAGTCCCCTACCTGGGGCTGGTGTCTCACCTGCTTCTCTACCTCAGCCCGCTGGTAGACCCCTTCCTTTATATCTTCATGACCAAGGGTCCAAAAGAGGTACTACGAGCTCTACCCTGCTGTCAAAAATTACAAAAGAAAGAAAACACGACACCTACAGTAGAAACTGTGGCTGAAACTGTAGAAACAAAACTTTGAAGACAGGTATATTCAGCAGAGATCATTGTGAGCATCCTGTGTTTTCAGTGGGATGAATTAAACCCCTGTTGGACTTCTTTAATTAATAAATAATATTTAATGGAAGATAAATGGAAGACAACATATTTAACAGTGATATGCGGTCAGGGGAGGCAGGTGAGGCTCATCATGGAAAAATAATATATAATAATAAAATCATTTATAAAGATATTTTCACCCTGTGGTTTGTACTATAAAGTACCTATTTTTCATTTAATTTAACCAAATCTGATTATTTTTTCTTCAAAATCGCTGAATTTTCGCATTTTCCCATTCAAATGCTTGGAAGCGAAGCCGGTGAGGCAGCAGCGAGCTGAGCCTCACCTGGGATTACGCAACCTGTCGCTAACTGCACCGGTTGCCACTCTATGAGAGCATGCTCCTCTTGTCTGTACGTCGCCAATAAAATGGTTAAAAATATTTAATGTATGAACTCATTTTCCATAATTTAGTTTATGTATTTAATGTACTGTGTTTTTATTGTCACCAACTTTGTGTGTAACGTGTTTCGTGTGCTGAGGAGCGATCATAAATGGCATATTATTTGAGACGGCAAACGCCATACAGCTTAGAGGTGAGGCAGGCAGTTCTCATGCCTCGTCGCTGGGGGCGCTCATGAACCCAGATATTGTGACTCCACTAGTGCAGAGTAAGAGATGGTAACAGCGAGCTGTCCAGCGAGCTAGCCACACAGTAGTTGTGCTGATACAGAGAGCGAGAAAGACGTGGTTTTGAGTTGCACTTTAACGGTTTCTCGATTTGCTTTTAAGCACAGCACGAAATTAATAATATCTACATGTCTAAGTTTGATTGAGATCACGGAATCATGAATGGCATGTAAAGGAATAGCCTTTTTGCCCTCCAGCATTGTAGCATGCGAGAAATTTCCTTATGTAAACAATAACATGCCGGGGATCTAGATTTGTAAATCCGATTATAATTAAGTCGGTGCCTCACCAGGTATGAACCTCACCGCAAGTCACTAATATCTATCTATCTATCTATCTATCTATCTATCTATCTATCTATCTATCTATCTATCTATCTATCTATCTATCTGTGATAGATAGA
>NW_015115642.1:47739-51534 GCF_001443285.1 Poecilia latipinna
TGAGGAGCGATCATAAATGGCATATTATTTGAGACGGCAAACGCCATACAGATTAGAGGTGAGGCAGGCAGTTCTCATGCCTCATCGCTGGGGGCGCTCATGATCCCAGACATTGTGACTCCACAACTGCAGAGTAAGAGACAGTAACAGCGAGCTAACCATACAGTAGCTGAGCTGATACAGAGAGCGAGAAAAACGTGATTTTGAGTGGTACTTTAACGGTTTCTCCCTTTGCTGTTAAGCACAGCACGAAATTAATAATATCTACATGTCTAAGTTTGATTGAGATAACGGAATTATTCTGCGGCGCGGCTAAGCATCAAATGTTAAAGAATAGTCTTTTCTGCCCTCCAGCATTGTACGCATGCGCGAAATTTCCTCAAGTAAACAATAACATGCAGGGGGTCTAGTTTTCCAAATCCGATTATAATTAAGTCGGTGCCTCACCAGCTATGAACCTCACCGCACGTCACTGATATTTAAAGATGCCATTCATTGCAAAATATGCTCAAAAATTGAGCAATGGGAACAAAATCAGTTTCAATACTTTGATAGCACCTGCTTTGTTGATGGGAGAAATATTTATCTCCAGATGAACCTCAAATTAGGAGTAAAAACTACCAATCTAGTGTGGATTCTTGATGGAACATGACTGAATGTCTTTTACAATATTTAATAAATTTTTCTTATTGTTGTTAATTTAGAACATTTGGGTTAAACAGAGGCACACATATGGCAACACCTCAAACACATCACTTCTGTGACATCACGAAAAATTGAAACAGATTTCACCCAGATAGCAGGAAGAGAACTAGTGCATCCAGATGGCTGGCTTGTTTTGGAGAATTTCTAGAAATCTGAAATTTGTCTGTTTAGACATTTTCAAACCCTATGGGGGTTCTGTCACGGAGTCTGGTCCATTGCCTCAGCAAATCAAAATATGTTGAAATTATTGAAAAGAAATAGGGAATTTTCTTCATACAAATGTGGCTTATCTCCATAACCACATTTGTATGAAGAAAATTCCCTATTTCTTTATTTTAGGCCCAGTGGACTAATGGACAAGGCATTCTGGCGCTGTGGGTTGTAGGTTCAAGTCCCACATGGGTTGTTGATGAGACTTTTACTGTAAAAGTAGAAACAGAATCTCATCCATGTTAAGGATCCATTGGGATTGTGTTAGTTTTCATTTGTGCCATGGAACATGAAAAGCTTAAAATTATTGTAGAAGAGATATTTTATTCAATAGAATGTTGAATGAAGGACTTTGTCCCTCTGGCTGAAAATAGATCTCAGTCATTCTAACTTCAACTGAACATATAGTGTAATTTGTCAGGCTCAGCCAAAAGGAACAACAAATGTGTGAGATTTTAAAGAAAATTAATACAAAATCAGTTTCTATCGGTTTGTATTAATGTTAAAACTCAGACACAGGAGCTTTTCACAGCTGCAGTAGTCAGATCTGTCCTGAAGGTAGAGCTAAACTTCTTCAAAGGAACAACCACTTAAAGTAGAAAAGCTGTGCGGGCTGATTTCGTTGATTAAAAAGCAGTTGAAGATGTGGTAATAATGCCGCATGTTGACATACATTTTTGTTTGTGTGCAAAATAAACAGTTACAGTTAAAGCACATGTGCAGTGAAACAAATTATACTTGCTCAAGACTCAAAGGTAAATGCTAAGGCACAGGATTAACATCATTGATGAATTCCAAATACAAAGGCAGAAGCCTGACAGCTTATCCAACTCAAATGGACATTCAGCTAAAACAACAGCTGTTTGTACCAGATTGGTACAAACAGCAAGCGAATAGGCCAATAGGCAAGCAATGTAAGTGTCATAAACATTCACCCTCATTCATCTGAAATCTGAACTACTGGTATCAAAATCTGCAATAGAAAAACTTGCATTGATTGAGCTCTTCTTCCAGTTTACTCCAATCCACTTTATGAGTTGCCAAGAAAATAAATGGTAAATACATCACAAAAGTGGGTGGGTAGCATACACAAAAATTTTACTCAAGTAAGAGTAAAAAGTAGCCATGCAAAAAAATACTCAGGTAAGAGTTGAAAAGCATTTAGTTAAAGGGGTACAAGCACTAAATAATATTAACAAAGTTTGAGTTAATATTTTAAGATGATGGAATCAGAGACAAAATATATGTAGTGTATATATAAATGTAGGCACTACATTGTGAAAATAAAATACAGAAAAAACACTTATCAATCAATATTATTCAATGCAAAACTTGAAATTACTAAAAGAATATAAGGCTGCACAGTGGCACAGTTGTAGCACTGTTGCTTGTGTAGTGTGTTAAGAAACAGTTAAAGAAAGATGAATACACCCCTATTTTTTCAAACAGAATTGGTCTTGTCTTTTGTTTTCTTTTTTATTATTCTTATTTTTATTGTTCATAGACGTATTTGTCATGTGCATGTGTCTTCTTGCCAGTGGGGGCGCTCTCGTGCCGCTGTGGGTCTAACAGGGAGAACGAGTCTCCTGGCTCTGGGCATGCGCGGCTCAGAATAAACGAGAGCTCTTACCAGAGATACACTGTTACGCCTGCTTCCTCTGTGATCCACAGGTAGTATGAACGGCAACTTTTTATGGGCCATTTGAGATGTTCTGTGGGTATATAATGATTGGTCAATGTTGTGTTTGTATTTGGTAATGTTGTGGTGTTTTTGTTTCTCTTGAGGATGTACTTATTTGTGGTGGGCTTGATCTTTTTTTATAACCTCTGTAACGGTTATAACTGCCCGACGTTAATGCTTAGGAGAACCGTTATAACTGACAGATGTTGGTGTTTACTGTGTAGGTGTAGTGTTTTTTTTTTCAGTTTGGTTATGTTAATTTAGGATTAGATTTTCTTCATTTTTTGCCATGTTATTTTATTTGTGAATTTTGTTTTATTTTATTTCTTTGTGGTAACTCTGGATGTCGATTGAATTTGAATTGTATTGTAATTGTATTTTATTTATCTGTTTATTTGTTTTTTGTAAACAGAATAAACGAGCTCTTGCCGGAGATACATTGTTACGACTCGTTTCCTCTGTGATCCACGGATCTGGTTGCACAGGATTCATCTGCCTGTGCACCACTTGATACTGGCCCCAGATTCCCCTAGGTCTGGTGCCGGTAACAATTGGGGACTACATCCAAGTGCCTTGCCAGGAGAGGTTGGTGCGGAGACGACGAGAGATGGTTCCTGAGGCTTCAGGGAAGGCTGCATTGAGTGTGTCATTCAGAGAGCCAAAGCAACCGGTGAAACGTCAGCATGGCTACCATCAATCCACGGCGAACACTCATATTCAACATAAAGAAAAAACTTTGTACATTGCGTACAAAACAGTTGCAGATAGTTGTGACTTCGATTGATGATGAAAATGCCATTTATGCTCATGATTTAAGTGAACCCGAACTGTATGATTTGATTGTTGACTTTGTTAGAAGTGAGAAACTGAAAGCGTCAGAGGATGAAGGCATGGCTCAGCTCCTCCTTTTAGAAGAACTGGTTAGTAAGCTGCTCACCACTGATGTCGGTGCAACTGGAGATGACCCAACCACACTGTCAAGAACTGATAATGTGCCAGCTGGTCAGACTGGTTGTCCTGCCTCACTTCAGCTGGACCTCATCGACTCAGGCCTGCAGACAGCTACTCCAGATACAGACATGTCCTTGCAGCCAAGACAGACAGCAGGAGGCTCCACTGCTGACATATCAACAACAGCAAGTGAAAGGGGTAAGAGGAGCCCCTCTCCTAGTGTAGGAGACAAGGTGTTGAGGTTAAAT
>NW_015115642.1:54796-57023 GCF_001443285.1 Poecilia latipinna
GACATATCAACAACAGCAAGTGAAAGGGGTAAGAGGAGCCCCTCTCCTAGTGTAGGAGACAAGGTGTTGAGGTTAAATGATGTTATAGCTTTTGTGATATAGCTTATATCACTAACTTGCAGGTTAGTGATGATTTCCTGTTAGAACAGATCACAAAGTCTACAAGTGAAGAGGCTGAGAGACTGAGACGTCTTGGGTTAGCATCGAAGCCTCGACCTGTGACTGTAGGTGCAGCCCAACTTGAAAATACTGATTCAAAGCAAGATAAAGATGACATCGAATTGCAAGCTAATTGTGCTGCAATTAAAGAGCTGACTGCGCAGGTGTCTTCTTTAACCCGACAGTTGTCCCAGATTGTTAAAACTACTGACAAGGCTGTGTCTGACCCCTCCCTGTCCACCCAAAAATCACCTCCCAGCAGCTCCAGCTGACACTAGAGGCCGATGCAGCAACTGTGTAGAGCAAGGCCGAGTTAACTGCCCTCATTGTTTCAGCTGTGGCCAAGCTGGCCATTGGGCTGTTGGCTGTATGCAAAGAAAGATGTCGGGAAACGCAGAAAGGTCACTGAAGAGGGGCAACCAGTGACCAGGATGACAGAGGAGGCCCCAAAATTATTCCACAACTCTAAAACCACCCATCCTGTCAAACCTCATGAAACATGTCGACCTCCACAAAGAAAACGACTTGCACAGCTTATTGGTAAAAGATGTATGATATCATGTGCCATCAATGGGGTGCCGCTGGAAATGCTCCTCGACTCAGGAGCACAAGTGACTATGGTAGGGAAAGAATGGATAGAAAGAACTCTTCCTGGTGTTCAGATTCGGCCTCTAGAGTCCCTTATTTCTAACAAGCACTTAGAAATTGCAGCAGCAAATGACACCAATGTCCCATTTGATGGTTGGGCTGATGTTGAACTCCAGATCTGCAGTGTGAACCATGGCCATATTACCATACAGGTGCCAATATTAATTAGTCAGAACCACCTTAACTGTCCTCTTTCAGGCAATAATGTAATTACAGAGATTATTAAAACCAACACAGAAGAAACAAATGGAGCAGATATCACTGCACTACTCAAAGAGACTCTAAGTGTTACTGACAGAGCAGTCGAGGCTTTGGTCTCTGCCCTTCAGATTTCAACCTCTGATGAGGCTACAAATTGCAGTGTTAGGACTGGCAATAAAGGTGTGATCATTCCAGCAGGACATATTTGTGAAGTGGAGTGTAGAGTCAGGGAATGGCCAAGAGGTGGTTCAATGGCTATTCCAGCCTAATGTTGAAAATAACTGCCCTGAAGGTCTAGAGCTTTTTCCAGCTCTTGTTGAGGTTCCCAGTGGGTTAACAGCTGTTGTTAAAATACCCATTCAAAACTCCACTAAACATGACATCTACCTTGGTAAGAGAACAGTTATAGGAAATTTAGAGGAGGTCACAGAGGTGAATCCAGTTCAGTACAACCAAAATGATTCATGGACAACCCCTCATCTTCCTGTAAACTCATGCACAGCACAGTTAATACCAGAAAGCAGTGAGACACAAGATGAGACATGTCTGAAGTGGCATCCTCCTGTTGATTTGTCTCACTTGGGGTAGAATGAACAGAAATTAGTCAGGAATATGTTGTATGAGGAGTCAGAAGTCTTTGTTAGGCATGACTCTGACATTGGCTGCATTCCAAATTTGCAGTTGAAAATTCACCTTAAGGACGAAACACCTGTCCAGATGTCCTATAATGCAATTTCTAAACCCCTATACAAGGAGGTGAAAGAATATGTCCAAAATCTTCTTGACCATGATTGGATTAGGAAATTCACCTCACCATATTCTTCCCCTGTCGTCTGTGTCAGAAAGAAAGATCAGAGTTTACGACCCTGTATTGATTTTAGAAAACTGAACCAAAAAACTATTGCTGACCACCACCCACTTCCACTTATACACAAGATCTGTTGGACAATCTGGGGGGTTACTCTTGGTTTTCACTACTTGACCAAGGCAGTGCATACCATCAAGGCTTTGTTGATGAGAGTTCAAGGCACATGACTGCATTCAGCCCATCTTGGGGCTTGTATGAGTGGGTCCGCCTCCCATTTGGCCTTACGAATGCCCCAGCTGCTTTCCAAAGGTGCATGGAAGGGGTTCTTGATGGTCTGAGAGATGAGTGCTGTTCTCCATATTTGGATGATGTGCTTTGTTTTTCCAGAACTTTCCAGGATCACATTGATGA
>NW_015115642.1:60996-62940 GCF_001443285.1 Poecilia latipinna
TGAGGAGTCAGAAGTCTTTGTTAGGCATGACTCTGACATTGGCTGCATTCCAAATTTGCAGTTGAAAATTCACCTTAAGGACGAAACACCTGTCCAGATGTCCTATAATGCAATTTCTAAACCCCTATACAAGGAGGTGAAAGAATATGTCCAAAATCTTCTTGACCATGATTGGATTAGGAAATTCACCTCACCATATTCTTCCCCTGTCGTCTGTGTCAGAAAGAAAGATCAGAGTTTACGACCCTGTATTGATTTTAGAAAACTGAACCAAAAAACTATTGCTGACCACCACCCACTTCCACTTATACACAAGATCTGTTGGACAATCTGGGGGGTTACTCTTGGTTTTCACTACTTGACCAAGGCAGTGCATACCATCAAGGCTTTGTTGATGAGAGTTCAAGGCACATGACTGCATTCAGCCCATCTTGGGGCTTGTATGAGTGGGTCCGCCTCCCATTTGGCCTTACGAATGCCCCAGCTGCTTTCCAAAGGTGCATGGAAGGGGTTCTTGATGGTCTGAGAGATGAGTGCTGTTCTCCATATTTGGATGATGTGCTTTGTTTTTCCAGAACTTTCCAGGATCACATTGATGACTTGAGGCTTGTGCTTCGCTGCCTGCGAGAACATGGTGTTAAACTGCGACCAAAAAAATTTGAGTTTTTTAAACGTCAGGTCAGATATGTTGGCCGATTAGTGACTGGTGAAGGTGTTCAGATTGACCCACAAGACCTTGAGGCGGTGAACCAACTTAAAGACAGAGAACCAAAAAATGTGGGAGAGGTTAGGGCCCTACTATGTTTCCTAGGCTATTACCACACTTTCATTCAGGACTTTTCCAGGGTAGCTAGACCACTGTTTAAACTCATAGAAAACTCCAGAGAGTGTAATCAGAAACCAGATTCAGCTAATTCCAAAACTCAGCCAAAGTCTAAGAACACTGGACAGCTACCATCCAAAACCCCAGTAAAGTGGACAGCAACACACAGCAATGTAGTGTCCCAGCTTGTTGACATGCTAACAAGTCCACCCATATTGGCCTACCCAGATTTTAATTTACCCTTTGTCCTCCACACTGATGTATCAAATGAAGGTCTGGGAGCAGTACTTTATCAACAACAGGAAAACAAGCTCCGCGCTATTGCATATTGCTCCAGGACACTCACACCTGCTGAGAAAATTGACCATCTTCATTCCGGCAAGCTAGAATTTCTTGCTTTGAAGTGGGCTATTTGTGGTAAATTTCAGGATTATCTGTACTATGCCTTCACTGTACCTTCACTGTGTACACTGATAATAATCCCCTTACTTATGTCCTCAGCACAGCTAGGTTAAATGCCACCAGAAATTGCTGGGTTGGGGAGTTAGCTGACTTTCATTTCACGTTAAATTATAGACCTGGAAAAACTAATGCTGATGCTGACACCCTCTCACGTTACCCAATCCCTCTGGAGCAGAGGTTCCCAAATTGTGGGGTGCGCCCCCTAGGGGGGGCGCCGTGCCATTGCAGGGGGGTACGGGAAGCCATCTGGATGAAAAAAAACAAAAAAAAAAACCATGAACGCTGTATGTGCTGGGTTTTTACCTTAGACTGGCCAACTCTCTGTTATTCTTCTGTCAATTTGATACAGTACGGGGGGTTTCCGCACTTCTCATATCTGTGTCCTCTGTTTTATCAACAGCTGAAACTGTTTAATCCGTTAACATGTTGTAACCTGTTTTTCCGAGCCGCCTTTAAACGCAACATGAGCTCTACGACGCTCTCGCTGGATTTATACCTGTGCAGCAGTGAAGGAGACCTGCTGCTGCGCAGTGCTACAGCAGCATCACTTTGTGTTAGAATTATGGCAGCAAACCAGGAAAACGCAAAGAACTTTTCACAGTTTTTCCCCCAAACTAACAGACTATTGAGTAAAGCTGTTGGATGCAGGTAAAGTTAGC
>NW_015115643.1:0-208 GCF_001443285.1 Poecilia latipinna
CCCCAAGTGCCCTTTTGGTCAAACTTTTTTTTTATTTTTTGGACTTATTTTCTAAGCCCTCTTCTGACACATAACGTACTAAAATTATTTGTTGTTTACATTTTTAATAGTGTAATTCTGTAAAGACAAAATATGTCTGGTGGTCCAGCTCTGATTTACATATCTTGTTAAATTGCAGGTTTGAATATTGCAATACAAAATAACCTAT
>NW_015115643.1:3897-10905 GCF_001443285.1 Poecilia latipinna
AGCTATTTACTGATCTGTCAGGTTTCCGATATGCGTCCCCCCCAATGACAGACTCGTTCCTACGCCCTTGCATGGTAATGAGGCCAGTCTGGGGTTTTCTCTAGGTCCTTCTGACCATTTGAAAATCTTCATGTCAAGGTTAACAGGCTATTCTCACTTGCCCTTTGGTGTTTTCATTGTCATATTACAAAATGTCAGTGCTACATAGCAGAACTGATCAAATCAAACTACATGGCAGACTGGGATTGCTTTGTTTCACTACCCTGTCATAAATTTGATTTAACAAACAACACATGTGGGGTTCCTCAAGGTTCTGTTTACGGCCCACTTCTTGTCACATTCTCTGAATAGCTCAGATTGTAGAGTAGCATAATTCAAAATATTTTACCACATGCTGATAACACTCAACTTTTTCCACCCCAACAGGATCACAGCGTCTAATAGGAAGAGAATGAGCCTGACCTTACTTTTATGTCAGTGACGGGAAAGCCCAGGACTTCCAGTAACTTATCGGAGAACTCTGGAGAGTGAAAGAACATCCTAATCAGATCATATTTGCAGACATAATATTCAGAAACATTCTGGCAAATTCTGAATTAAGTTTTCTAAAAACTTCTAAACTTTTTCGTCAGTCATGCTTTTATGTCTGAGTTAAGCGCCTGTGGTACGAAGTGCTGGGGCAAGTCAGAACCCCAGAACCCAACTCTTCTGCCACTCCAGATAAAATTGGCCATGGGCATTACAGAAGATTCTGGCAGCAGAGCTCTCATTCACCTCAAGACATCTCAGTTTTTGGCACATCAGGGACAAAAACAGGGTGGGTACATAATCAGTTTTTATAAGCTATCATCAGTTAGGAGCTTATAAAAATTCCAAATATTAAGTTTGGAGGAAATATTAATAAATCCTAACCGCAGATTGCCTCTTAGTAGAACAAGAGGCATATCTTGTCGTAAGGGATCTGAGATCTGCTCTTCCTAAAACTGTTGCTACCTCTATCTCTTTTACTGGGTCTGCCTTGTGGAGTTATCAAAAATAAAACCCACCCGGGTTAGTTTTAAAAATGACACATTTTCCATCTGTTTCACAAACACTGTCTCATGGCAAAGCAGGTACAAGCTGTAGAGGTCATTTCAGGTGTGGGATTTTCATTTGGAATCTTTCTCTTTTTGTTTTTCCTGAAACACACCAAGCAGTCCAAGGAGCCTTAAAACGGGGAGCAAAACAGGCCACCGTCAGTCAGACTGCAGGAGGAAAACAAGCCTTTCGGGGAGCTAGTGAGAACATTCTTAGAAAAGCAGGGTGAGCTTAGAAAAAATGTTTACCGAGAACAACGGTGGTGGGTTACTGCAGGATCCCAAAGAGTAAAACTTCTCTGCAAGAGGGAGGCTGGTAATTACCAAAGTGTGCTACACCTGGATATGTGAAGACTAACAGGATTGTTGTTTATCTCCACCATACTGTTAATCCAAACTTCACGATGCCTGTAGATGAGCTCAAGGACATCGTACCGTAATCTCATTGGAATAAGTTTATTTGGCTGAACTTACATCACCAAGTGCAATGTAAACATTCGGGTGCAGTGGTTTAAAGTTTAAAGAACGCCATCCCTGGAGTAAAAGCGCCATCTGGCGTTTATTATGCGCCTTTGCACGTTTGATAGATTGAAATAATGTACTTACTAAGCGCCACCTGGCGTTCAAAGTGTATAGCAGCACCATCCGGTCGAGGTACCATCAGCAACTGTGCTAATGTTTTTGGTCAGCTCTTTACGAATATTTTAACTCACAATATGCACCTACCTACCGGGTTGTTTTGTTTGTTTTAAATCAGGTTGCATACACAGATTCAGGAATTCAAGATAAATAATACTTGTGCTGTGAAAAAGTTTCAAACCAATCTAAATGTGTCTCCACTCAGACACATTTAAAATGACATTGGTTAAATCTCAAAAAGCCAAGAAAGCTGTTAAAGGAAATAACCCAAAGACTTCAACCCAAAGAAGACACAGAAATCTTCAATTCTGTTTCATTCCTTCAAAATTTCCCAGAAGAGGACCATTTGTGATACTTTAAAATGATTTTACTGAACAGTTCAATTATCCTCTTGAGGTATTTCAAAGTCTATAGCTGGTTTTTCACTCAGAACATAAATTTGTGTTAAAACTTTCAAAATATACATAAAAGGAGTTTTTCTCAATTTTAAAATTTTACCTTCTTTTCACACGATGTGACAACACATTTTAGTATTCTCAGAGTTAGTCATAAAGTGAGCCACATGTTACCACATCAACAAACATAGTTTTTATCTGGTAGAGCTAAAGTCAGGAACAAAGCACACACTGATTAATCTTCCGTTGTTTTTTGTTCTGTTTTTAATAAAGGCATATCAATATTATTATTATTATTTATTTTCATATTTTTGTGGTATAGAATTCAAGTTTTTATACATTTGGTTCACAGAAGAATCACACATATAACTGAAGCATCCCTAGATGATACAAATATCTCACAAGTAGTTTAAATAAAGGTACAGTACAAAAATAACATGGGTTTTTATCACAAAAGTGTATTTTTTTTTGTCTCTCGTGAGGACGGTACAGTGGCACAGTCTTCTTCTTTGAATAGTAAAATAAAAGTTCCTCCTTGTTAGCTGTTTTGCAGCAATGAGCCCAGTTTAAATATGATACATTCACTGGCTTATCACACTTATCACACTGGCAGAAGGCACGAAGGAGCAGGCTTGGGTCAAGCAGCGTCTGCGTGTATGGCTTTATTTTTTCCTGTTCATGAGACAGAAGGACAGCTGTAAGAGTGGCTGCAGGTGTTAACAACCACTCCGAAAAAGAAAAGAAAGGAAAAAAAGAAAAGAAAAGAAAAGAAAAGCATGTCTTCTGATGAGAACTAGAACTTTTCCCCCCCAAATGCAATTTGACCCAAGCCTGCAAAAATGAGTTCAGGCTTCATTCAAAACGAGCAGAAAGTGCTCCTAAAGAAAAACATAAACACAATCATGTTATGTAGCAAGTCCAGGTAAGAACGAAGTGATGAACAGCTCGGCTGCCATGTTTAAAGCCTAGAGTCAGGCTGCGATGAACTGAGCTGATCCTCTACTGTGCCAGTCCTGCGTCTTTAGCCATGCCGTAGAAGATTCCTCTCTTTGATATGAGGTTTGTGGGCGTATCAAACTCTGCTATCTGTCCCTTGTCCAACACCAGCACTCTGCAATGAGAGAGAGAACAAAAGTTACTGACCATCTGTGGCTGTTCAATCAGGACTTTACTAACCACTAATACACCCTCGCTAGCTAGCTAGCTTTTTTGCATGTATGGGTAAGTGCAAATTTACCATCAGCTGTCAGTCATTCCCTAGATTAGGGCTGGGCGACATGGATGGAAAACGTATTACGATATAAGTGTTTCATATCAGTCGATATCGATAATTATTGATTTGGTTTTCATTTTGTTGTTGTAAATATCTGAAATACTGCCAAGCTGGTGGCTTTCCACCTTTATTCTTAAAAAACAACTCCCGCTGTTGTTTTTTTAAGCAGCTATGAGGCACAGGGCAAAACCTGAAACTGTTGCTGCACTAATTACTCGACAGGTAAACCAAAGAGCGAGTGAACTGATGCCGTCAACCGTGCTTCGCTCACTGTGACAGGTTAAGCAGATAAAGTTCAATGATCACGTATCTATCACGTTACCCTAAATTTATTGTTTGTTCAGTCTAAATTTTAACTGAAGGTGGCATTAAAAAGGTCTTTAAAAGCCTTAAGTTTGACTTGCTACCAAATAGCGGTTAGCGTTAGCCTCAATTGCCTCTAGACACAGAACACAATGAAGATGGGAAACTTTTGGTTGACAGAAAGTGACATCCATGAGAATGTACGAGATGAAATAATCCCGCCATGACAAAGACTTAAGGGTCCGTGGACACCCTGACGAACACACCATGAAGAGACGGACTTCCTCTGTTTAGTTAGAAATGGGAAATCTTAAACTGCATGACAGATTCATATTTTGACTTGTACTATGCATAATAATGTTTCTCCTTTACAAGGAGATCATCTACTTTGTATTGGTCTCCAGGTTCAGTCCTGCAACTTTTACAACTTTTCTCTGCTTCAACACATCCGAGTCCAACAATCAGGTCATCAGCAGGACTCTGGAGAACCTGACTGCATACTGAGCAGGTGATACGGCTATTTGATTTAAATGTGTTGGTCTATCACACAAAACATTCATAAAATACTCTAAGGTTCGTGATCATAGCTTGTCAAAATGTGGGAAAAGTTCCTGTTCTGGTCCCTTAAAGCGTTTAGTCATAACACAGGGACACCACCACATGTTGGCCGTGTTGCCAGCTGCCACTTTCTCAGCATAACAGCAGTGAGGGACAATGATTTGCAGACATCAGTCTCCATCAGGCTTAACCGTAAACGTCAATGGTTTCTTTTATTATGAGTCCTGCTTCCTGCTCCCCAACGAGAACACAGTGTCCGCCGGCTCTGTTCCCAACGATCAGAACTCCGCTCGATTCACCAAGATGGATGTCGGCAGCAGAAGCTGGGAGATGTAATAAAAGCCGGGTTCGAACAGCTGATCTTCTTTATACTCGTGTTGGCGACGGCCATTACCGGAGGCATTAAGGGATCATTCAGAGGACAGAGGCTATTGTGATCAATAATTCACGTTAATGTGTGACAAAGTGTTGACATTGTCCATAAAAGCGCTCGCTTTACCGTGACGTCAAAAGACTGTAGCTTAGGAACAGACGGGGACTCTGATCTGTGTCTTCACTCTGTGTTTTTTCATCGTCAGTCACTCATTAAATCGTCTTTTTCTGATCGAGAGTCTTGGATTTTATTGTGATTTTTCTGTGAGAAGCAAGGCTGGGCAATTAATCGATTTGATCAATTAATCGCATATTTGTTAAATTAATTGCATATTCTGCCTTTGAAGACTTAATTTTTGGTAAATATTGATTTATTTTTTCACTTTTGCACTTTTTGGGTTTCCGTAGTTCAGACATCAACAGGCCCATGGTCGCCATCTTGTTTGACAAGCGTGCTTCACAGCTTCTATTTATTTGGGCTTTAAGATCATGTAAACTCACAGACAGGATGATTGAACTAAAAACCAGCTTTTCAAAATATCTCCATTTGTAATTTTTATTTATTTTAATCAGAGAGGTATGAGAGAAAAATAGATTAAAATTGGTATGAAAAAATCTGATTTTATGTTTAAGCCGTATCGCCCAGCCCTAACACAAATCAGTGATTGTCAAGTGGAAGATGGATTTAATAATCTGACAATCTAAAAACTGCTTTTGTATCAGAGTAATAGGGGGCTAAATGCAAATGCACACCACACTTTTCATATTTGTACTAGTGAAACTTTTTGAAAACGTTTGGTTTTATATTAAATCACAATAAAATACATTCAAGGTGGTGAGAAGATGTGGGGAAAAAAATCTGCCCTTTTCTGACCTTGTGTAGTCCATAATAGTGTTCAGTCTGTGTGCGATGGTGAAGACGGTGCAGTCTTCGAACTGAGTGCGGATGGTGGACTGGATGAGGTCGTCCGTCTCCAGATCGATGGCCGCCGTCGCTTCGTCCAGGACGAGGATCCTGGTTTTCCTCAGCAGAGCTCGAGCTAGACACACCAGCTGCCTCTGGCCCACGCTGCAGATCAAAGACCAGCAGACGTTCAGTAACAAGAACCAGATACGCATCTGTTCAGCGGCTCCTTTTTAGTCTGCTGAGTGCACCTGAGGTTCTCTCCTCCCTCCGAACACTCCAGCTCCAGCTTTGCCGGCTGGTTGCTGACGAACTTGTGGAGGTGCGAGTGCTCCAGGGCTTTCCACACGTCGTCGTCGCTGTACTTCTCAAACGGATCCAGGTTCATCCGCAGAGTCCCCGAGAAGAGCACGGGTTCCTGAGGAAGAGACAGACACCGGCTTGTTACAGACAACAAAGATGGAAAATCTTAAAAGACAGCACATTTTTAAAATATCGCAAAAAAAAAGCAAATTCGGCGTATTTCCATCTGTTGGTTTGAAGTAGGGATGCACCGATCCAATTTTTTTTTACTTCCGATACCGATATCTGAGGTTTAGTATCGGATGATGCCAATCCAATGCAGAAACACAGCGTTGAATTGACTTCAAAATGTTTCTTTTTTTAAAACACAGACATAAATGTTCTGAATTACAAATTTATTTGATAACTTTGCAGCTCACTGAAATACACCAGTAGCTTCACAAGCTTGGTCAAACATGTAAAAACTTTAATTTGTTCAGTCAGCACACTTATGGGTTGAACAGCAAACGTAAAATAAGAAACAAATAAAACTGAAAGTGACAAAAACAACTTGGTCCAACATGTAAAAATAAACTGCAACAAACCTTCCTCCACTATGGTTCAGAAAGTTCAATTAGGAATTCTGAATATAATGCAAAATAAAAAACAAAACATGATGCTGCTCAGAACACAGCATAGAATTTGACTGAATAGATCTGCTGTTACACACGGTCACTGATACCCAGTCTAGAGTTTTTATCAATATCGTGATCAATATGAATATGAGATCGGAGCATCTCTAGCTTTAAGTGAACCAACCAGGATTAAAGTGTACCGTTGCCAGATGTTGTTACTCATGCCTAGGAAGAAACTCAAATTTTCAGAGTTTCGTGCCTCTAGTAAGGCTCAAACCCACCAGAGGTTATCCTAAACTTTTCTCTTGTCCATCATTTTACCAGATAAAAACAAATCTGTCATATTCTATTTTTACCTGTCACTTTTTAAAATAATAATGACCTACTCAATTAAATTGCATATCATTTGCTTTAATTAGTATTTAACAAGCTGAACAGACAATCCGCACTATACAATCGGAGGTCACACAGATCCATACATGTAACTCGCACTTAAATTATGAAGATGAACATGAATTGTGCAGCCGCTTGTGCGTAATCAAATGTCTGTGAGTGCACAGACCTACCAGTG
>NW_015115643.1:13642-19345 GCF_001443285.1 Poecilia latipinna
ACCCAGTCTAGAGTTTTTATCAATATCGTGATCAATATGAATATGAGATCGGAGCATCTCTAGCTTTAAGTGAACCAACCAGGATTAAAGTGTACCGTTGCCAGATGTTGTTACTCATGCCTAGGAAGAAACTCAAATTTTCAGAGTTTCGTGCCTCTAGTAAGGCTCAAACCCACCAGAGGTTATCCTAAACTTTTCTCTTGTCCATCATTTTACCAGATAAAAACAAATCTGTCATATTCTATTTTTACCTGTCACTTTTTAAAATAATAATGACCTACTCAATTAAATTGCATATCATTTGCTTTAATTAGTATTTAACAAGCTGAACAGACAATCCGCACTATACAATCGGAGGTCACACAGATCCATACATGTAACTCGCACTTAAATTATGAAGATGAACATGAATTGTGCAGCCGCTTGTGCGTAATCAAATGTCTGTGAGTGCACAGACCTACCAGTGGATGGGAGAGTTCGCTACGTCAGAACTTATTTGGTAAATGTGTTTCCATCTCCCCTTTAGCGCATTAACACCTTTTCACAAACTCCAAAAACCACCTCAACAGGGCTTTAAAACATTTTTGCGAAATTTAAAATGTTTTTTTCCATCAACCTTTTCCCCAAGTGGACTATAAGCCTGGCGGGCCACCAGGCTTTATTTGCCACCCGACCAGGCTGAGCGTTGTTTGTTTATTTTAAATAAAGTTTTAGAGACCAGTAACAGTGGCAGTAAAGACAGATTCATCTAAGTTTATAGTTGACGCTTTCCTGCCCCTGCATCTGCCCGTTGGCCTCACACACATTTCCAAATTATGATGCCTGCTCACGCACCTCTACATCTTTGTAGCTTTTAACATCTTCAACACAAAAACATGGTGGAGGAAGCCCCATTTCCTCCCAATACTTCAAAAAATGCATCAAAAACCGGTGACAGAAACACGGCTGGTGTGCCTGCGGCGTAGTGACGGGGTTTGTACCTGAGGAATGATGGTGAGTTTGGACCTCAAGTCATGCAGGCCGATCTCCGATATCTTCACGCCGTCAATGGTGATCTCCCCTCCAGCGGCTTCCAGCAGTCGGAAGAGGCAGAGCGTCATGGAGGACTTCCCAGCTCCGGTGCGACCCACGATGCCGATCTGCTCAGGATCAAACCGGGTGGTCACCTTTTCCGTGCCTGATTAAAAATCCATATTAATTTAAAAAATAAAAATAATATTGTCGCTACCTTCTCTCCTCCCTTAACGCTGAGCGTGATGTTCCTCAGGACGAGGTCCAGACCCTCGCGGTACCGAACACTGTACTCGTTGAACTCCACGTTGCCCTGCGTGGGCCACTCCGGAGGGGGCTTCTTCTCCTCCACCTCCCATGGGGCCTAGAAGAGAGAACACACCTTTTTCTGACAGGAACACTTTCTGGTAACTTTTTTAAAAAGGGGAATTTTTTTTTTTTTTTTTTTTTTGTATTTTGCTTTTAAACCAAAGTATTTCATCAGGCGTAGAGCAGCTAGTGAACGGAGGGAGCCGTGCTGCTAAAGTACAGCGTGTACAAAACGCAGTGTTTGTGTTGGGCAGCAGGCGGGGGGCTTGTTGGAAGCAGGTAATGTAACATTTCTGGATCTAGTTACGGTTTATAGGAGCCGCGCAGCTCGAGCTGAGCAGCATAGCAGCTTTATGAAATGTGTCTGAATTCCTGCGTTGTTCATTCTAGCATGGAGTCGGTCTGGAGGTGTGTGTGTGTGTGTGTGCGTGCGTGCGTGCGTGTGAGAGGGCGGACGGCATCACTGATTTAAAAGCAAACACATGCTCAGCCCTGCATGAGCTTCTGTGGAACATGAGAAACAAGCATTGCTTCTAAAAACATTTTAAAAATAAAATGATGCAGCTAATGATTATTTTCGTAGCAATTACTCTGACAATTAATCGATTAATTTCATAAAAAATGTGGTAAATTCTGCAGCTTATTTTATGTATTATTAGAAAAACATAAGAACAAAATCCCCTTTTCAGATAACAAAAATAATCATATTGCCTAAAATGCAATAACAGCATTCCATTAGAGAATATATTTACAGACAAAGATGGTTTTTCATCTTTAATGCAAAAAGTTTTTATATATATTTTTTTTAACAGTTTTGGCCTAATTACTGCTCCGAACTGTGTAGTTCTTTCAGCAAATGGCTACTTAAGATTCTTTATACTCCACTTAATGATTATTGTTGCACAAATAAGTAGACGATTATTCCAATAATCAATTAATCTGATTGTTTAAACTGAGGATGCTCCACATACCTCGGTCTTGGTTTCGGAGTATTCTTTCACTCTCTCCACCGCTACTATGTTGTTCTCCAGGTCGGAAGTCATCCGCACCATCCAGTTCAGAGACATGGTCACCTGTTCGAATAATCCCGGTTTTAAAAGTCGCTCAAGGCCACATGGTGAAATCTACTGACCAAGATCCCTGCTGACTGGGCTTTACTGGTGCAGCAGAACAGGCTCCCACTTTTGAGGGGGCGACCAAAAAAAAGTTGTTATTTTTTTTGGGCACAAACATCCCACTGCTTGGGCTCAGTTCACTGGTTGTAATTTTAAAAACATCGTTGGAATTTAATTAATTTAACACTAAAATATCTTCAAATATAAAGATGAAATTATGGCACGTCTTTTTGGGACCAACTTGTAGCCACCTTCCATGAATAAAATATATTTTTTCGCGGGCATAGGTCACCAGAAGTGGCTCCAGGAAAGAGGCCCTTATTCTTCTAAATCAGGCCTTGGCAGTTGAAGAACAGCATCACCACAGCATGACACTGCCACCACCATGTTTCAGCGTAGAGCCGCTGTGCTTAGGGGGATGTTTTCCTCCAATTGTGGACAAAAACTCATATCTCTGATCAGGACTTGATTTCTTTTAACAATAACTTTCCTCCTGCCTCTCTGCTATAACTTTCAGTTCACTAATTAACTTCTGAAGACACATGCTTGTTCTGGATTTTATTTAGAGGCATTAAAGTAAAGGGAGCACGTCACACATTTCATACATAGATATTTTTTGTAAACCTTTTCCACCCACTCCCCAATGATGCTCCTCTGTGTGTTGGTCTCTCGCTTAAAAATAAATCAAAACACACAAATTTGGAGTGGAAAAGGCTCTGCAAGTGCAGCACATACAGTAAAAAGTTGTTCAAATAGCATGAGTTACATCACCTGGAGCGCGTATGACACGGACAGACCCACGAGGCCAGGGCTCAGGGTTGCCTTTCCCAGCACAGCGAAGAGAGCGGCAAACAACACGATGCAGTTCCCGATGAACTCGATACGAACTCCCAGCCACCTGCGTGACAACGGGCGTCCAGTTAGAAACCGTCCCACTTTATACTGGCATTATGCAAAGACTCTGTGTCAGGGTGAAAAGATAACAATAGTCTAACTGGTGTGGCCAGAGAGGTGATGGTCGGTGCGCTGAGAGGAAATGAAACGTTTCGTCATCGAGATGGTTATAAGAAATAATTACATCGAGTAGAAATGATTGTCGTCTTGCATCTTGTTGGCACTTGAAAACAGATGACCTTAAACAGAACTTTGATTCTTTCTCTCATTTACATGATACAACATGACTGTACATTTCTAAACAATTTCTAAATAGTAAAATAACTTTACAGACCATCAATGTTTCCACTGACTGGGTTTTGGAAATGTTAACATGTTTGGAATTTGGTGCCAGAAACTCAAACTATTTTGCAAGTGTCCAAGTTGTTAATTCCCATTTTATTTTCTTTACTAATAATTACTATTTGCTTTGTGAATCAGAGGCTGAGCAAACAGTGGGAATGAAGACAGGCAAAAACGGTTCTGTGAAGTCAGACATTAGTGGATCTGGGTTGGTTGCACCCAAAGCCTCAAAGTTTTTTTGTTTTTTTTTTACATTAATACAAATTGTAAGGTTGAATCAATCTAAGAATATAAGCCAGTTTTTGGATTTCTTAAACTATATTCCCCATTTGCAGGGGAATATAGTTCCCCTGCAAATGGGAACTATTTGCAGGGGAACTTTTACAAACAGACACGGTGTCCTGACCTGTCTTAAATGAATTGCTAAACGATTAATCGATGTCTAAATTAGTCGCGATTTATACGATTAATAATTTCAGCCCTACTTCATATTAAACCCTATAAATTAAAAAGAAAATGTTGAATGAATTCATATCTATTCAAAGATAGACAAGCAAATAACTTTGGTAATACAGTGTAAAAACAGAAACCTTACTCTATTTTAGTGTTGGGATTAAACCGAAATGATTTCACTCTGCTAAAGTTGCTCGGTCAAATATTTACATTTTCTACAAGCGTTTCTTCACAGACCAAGGCAGTTGGTGTTTCCCGACTTAAACCGGAGGGAGACTTACCTGTTGGACACGATACCAGGGTAGTAACTCTTTTGGTTCTCGTCCACCTTCATATCGCTCATCAGGACAAAGGCAGTGTGTCTGCCGTAGGCTCGGATTACGCTGGAGCCGGTGATGGTCTCAGAGAAATGGGAGTATATGGGAGAGCGGCTGACCGATTCCAGGCGCTTAAGCTGCCGTGACGTCGCAACGTAAAATCTCTACAGGCGTCGAGGATGGAGAGAGACAAACATGGCGTTACAACCTGACGAGGCCCTCGCACGTGTTCAGAAATTACAGAAAGACAAAAATGCACAAAGATGAGTTCAAACACACACACGTACACACACACACAAACATGCGCACAAATAGTAATAATAATAAAAGCAGCTAAAAAAAAAAAAGAACAAAACACCTGCAGAGTTATTTGATATTCCGGGTTTCAGATTTGATCATTTGCCAATCGCCATCAGCTCGTAAGCAGCACGCCGACCTCAGGAATGCTGTACGCTCTCTGTGCTGAGGCATGTAAACACTTTAATTAATTCGCCGGTGCGCTGCTGGATAGTAATGTTGCAACAACAACTCAGCACCAGTGGAGTGGAGCTGCTGGTGTTTTGTTTTTCATTACAGATGCAGTATATTGTCTTAAAAAAAAAATCACATTTATAGTCTTGTAAAGAGGATTCATTATAAAGTGTTAGGAGCCTACAAGCCTTTAGTATTGACAGTATGTCCTCAGCTTGTTTCCCAGATCAGTTCAGGGAAAGAGGGAGTAAAAAACAAAACAAAACAGAAGAAGAAACAAAGAGTCATGCAGCAAAGAGCAGACCATGCAGGGTGGATGTTATGAAAAAGCAGCAGGACAGAAATTACCCTGTTATTACCGACTTTGCTCATTTGGAGGTCCAGGTAGAATCACAGCATGAACACACACAGAGTCTTCCTTCGATAACCACCAACTCTGAAGTCTGGCGCGTAAATACTGATGTGCTGGTTTTGATCCCAGACAGGCAGCGCTTTGCAAAAGTGTTCTGAACCCTCGGCATTCTTCACATTTTGTTTCCTCACAGCCACAAACTTGAATAAATCGTAGGGATTTTATGTCGCAGACCAACAAGTAGGGCATGAAATTTGATTTCCAAAGATTTTTTTTGTTCCCCCCACTGATGAAAATCTGTAAAGTGTGGCATATATTTACATTCAGGCCTTTTAGTCTGACACCAGCACAAATGAAACAAACAAATAAATGTCTGAATACAGCAAATCTAAGCATTTAGTGCCCCTTTTTTTTTTAGCATAATCAAGTAACTATGTTA